>NW_003298895.1:0-15971 GCF_000151645.1 Tuber melanosporum
GAGGGTATAGTCAAATCTCACTGCAAGACAGACCCCGAAGTTACTAGCCAAGGCGTTCCGAAACGGGGATCGTGCAAGTGGAGAGAAGGATGTCCACCACTGCCAGCGCCATCCAGAAGCGAAGAGAGGAAGCCGACCGTGCCAAAGCTAAGCGAGCTCCTATTAGCAAGACAGGACTACTGGGCAAGCCCAGATAACTCCCCCATTAAGCAGACAAGAGACAAGCGAGGCTAAAGTGGGAGGGGATGGAAGAGTTGACTATGCCCCTAAGAAGGAACCATCGAGGAGGTAGAGGGGAGTGGGGGGGGCCCACGATAGTTGACGTGGTATTGCTAAACTATGTGGGAGGAAAATAGGAGCGATGGAGCATGGTATACAGGAGGTCCTTTTTTTTTTTATAATCATGTATTCATTGTTAAGGTACAAGAACTCGCATGCAGCGCTAGCTATGGCGTAAACAAAACCTTAATCCCAAACAAACAAACAATAGAAACCAAACCAGTACCTCCAACCAGCGCGAACAACCCATATCGCAAAACGCATAATAGCTTACTATAAAGGGAAATATTCAAACTAAACTTAAAAAGAAATCCTACAAACAAGGAAACCAAACAAGTGTGTCAACCCCTCCAGGCCTAGGCCAAAGATGAGGAGCTAAGTGAGGAAATGGGGCACCCAACAGGGCGGACCCCAGAGGGGGGATCTCTGAATGCAGGCATGTCCGGGGGGAATCCGGTTGAGGTGGCGGAGATGTACGTGGAATGGCCGTGAAGCAGTGCCGGTGAAGACCAGATGGGCTCCCCCTTGTCCAGGCACTCGACCCCCGGGAGGTGAGCGTCTCTGGCTTTGGTGCGGGAGGGGCAGCTGAGGATGGCGTGGTGGAAAGACTCGGGCTCCTCCTCGCAGTAGGGGCAGGTGTCTGGGGCATCTGGGTCTCTCCATGAGCGGTGGGCGGCCAGGTAGCTCTTTCCTGACCTCATCTGGTGGATTCGGCCCGCCACAAACTTTCCCAGCCCTATGAAGGGGTGGGGCGACAGCGTAGGCGAGTAAATGTATCGGGGTGGAGGTGGGTACTGTTTGGACCAGACATTTAGGAGGAATTGCCTGCAACCCCTTTTAAGGGCCGGAAAGGAGGGGTCGCCAGCTGCGGCTAGGGGCAAGGGTGAAGGAAGGAGTACAGACGAAGCTGGTGGGACGCGGGACAGATGACCAACAAGCTTGACCACTCTGTGGGCTATTGCGTCAAGCGGAAGATGCCTCCTCATGGGAGAAGATGGTTCGGGGGTTTTCCAGTTCAGAGGTCAGTAACACAGAGTAAGCCCTATCGTTAAGGCTCGGTGATCCTCCGGGGAACGGTAAACGGACGTCATAGGGAAGGAGGAGTGCAGCCGTGCGGTAGCCGGGTTCCTCTCTGGGGGGAGGCACACCATCCTCAGCGCCGCCAGGCATTGGCAGTATTTGATGAGGCATTGGACCAGGGGAAGAGCCGATTTGCATGGGAGGATCCCTGTGGGCGTCTCGGAGAAGCAGTTAGTGACCCACCTTTGTACTTGTCTCCAGAAGACAGCAAGGCGATCGGTCATAGTGGTTGAGGGTGAGAAAAGGTCCGTACCGAAGAGTAGTATGGGTGCGATGAGGGAGGACGCCAGCCTATGGCAGAGGAAGGGGGCAAGTCCCTTACCAGGACCCAAGAGCCTTTTAAGCATGGAGAATACACCTTGGACCAGTGCGAGGCGCTTCAAAAAATGAGTGTTGGTAGCCCATAGGAGAGAGCAAGAGGCCGGTTCGAACCAGTATCCTAGCCATCTGACCACCCCAGAGGGGCAAAAAAGGAGTCTATCGATGACGATGGGGAGAGTGGACGTGAGGTCCCTTTGTCTGGGCGTCCTCCAGTGCATGAGTTCAGTTTTGGGTACCGAGAAGGATAACCCAAGATGCCTGCCCCTTTGAGTCAACATTTTGACAAGGTATTGGAAGCGCTGGACATTCCTCCTGTAGGAGTTAGAGGTAACAGTAACTGCGAAATCGTCCACATATGACAAGATCAGATCGCGTGGTACTGGAAAGTGGAGGGACGAGACGTAGATGACAAATAAGAGAGGAGAGATTGGTGAGCCCTGCGGGGTGCCCACCTGAATTGGTTTGAAAACTCTGGGCGAAACCCTGGAAGACAAGACGGCATTGCCTGTCTGTCAAGAAGGACCTAACCCAAGAGCACAGATATGGTGGTACGCCTTTCGAGCATAGCATATGGAAGAGGTCATTAGGGGAGACATTATCGAAACCTCCCTTGATATCAAGGAACAGGGTGGACGTGACTAACTGGGGACGTTGCAGTGTCTGGACCTGGTGAGCCAGAAACGTACAGGCATCGAAGGTGATGAGCTCTGGAAGGGAGCCGCACTGATGGGGGTAAAGTAGGCCAAGTGATCTAGCCAGAGGTGAAAGGCGGTTTGCTATTACCCTTTCCAGGATCTTGGAGACCGTTTCTAGGAGGACGATAATCCGGAAGGAGGTAGGGGTGTCATACGAGGGTTTGCCAGGCTTGTCTAGGACCACACCATTCGCTATCTTGAGTGATGCCGGGTGGAAATCAAACAAGATCAGCGGAGAGAGGAGCTCAACCAACAGAGAGGGACGGGATATATTAATCTTTTTCCAAACAGAGTACGGGAAATGGTCGGGACCAGGTGCCGAGGAGGACGAAGACTTGCTAAGTGCCGCGGCAATTTCTCCCGCCATTAGGGGGCGCGCTTCTTTGAAAGCCCTTACAATAGGCGGGCAGAAAGCGGGGGGCTTGGGAGGGAAGAAGTGGGAGAGCAGGGCCTCGTTAAGCTCCATGGGTGAGGTCACCTGTGGGAGGAACGGGAAACACTCCAGGGGTTTGCCGAAGGCGAACCTCTTGGCCGTCCACACATTTTGGGGGGTGGCACTTTCAAGGAACCGTGACCAGTGTTCCTTCTTAGCCCTCTTGATAGCCTTGAAATAGGCATTCTTGACCAAGTGAGCAGATGTGCGGGTGTCATTCAATGGTGATTTGCGGGCCACACAGGCATGAGAATGGTGAAATTTCCTTAAGTCAGACAAAGTGTCGGACCACCAAGGCTTCGATCTTGTGGAGGGTCTTTTCATAGGCATGTGTCTGGCCAGGCCTAGACGTATCCTGCCAAGGTTGATATCAAGCCATGTGTTAAGTGCTTGTTGCATCGGGAGGGGCGGAGGTGGCGGAATCGTGAGGGAGCCAAGGTCCTCCAGGACCTTGGTCTAGTCAGTAGCTTTCCAGTGTGGTGTAAGTTGGGGGGGGGAGAGAAGTGGAGACGTCAAGGTAATTGCTATTGGGACATGATCTGACCCGGTGGACTGGATAGAGGCATCCCATGTTTCCATATAGGGTACGAGGTGTTGGTTGGCGAAGGCTAGATCGATCACAGAGGGTGCATGGTCTTGGCCCAGTGAGAATCGGGTAAGCACTCTGGGAGTATTCACAAGGGAGAAGCAGCGTTCCTGGGACAGTTCCGCATAGGGAGTGGAGGTGCGGATTTTCCCTTTCCTCAAGGGACGGTCGGGATCCCACTGGGGATGGTGGATGTTGACGTCGCCCACCACAAGGGTGGGGAAGTCGAGAGCAGGGAAAGCTTCCTCTGGGGAAACGGAACGGTAGAGCGACAATGTCGTCCAAAGGGAATAAAGGTTGACCAGGCGAAACCTCTCGGGAGAGGAGTCAAACAAACCTAACAGGGTGTGGACATCCACTGCCATCAGGGCAGGGTTGCCGAAAAACACGGGCACAAGAGAAACAACATCAAGGAATGAGCATAGCGCAAAAACAGCCACCTTTGGCCTCTCCCCAAATGCCATCGGGGGGGAAAAGGACTTAAAGCCAGCGAACTGTGGTAGCTTTCCACGAAAGAAAGGGGGGTCCTGAAGGGAAACAAGCACTGGGGGGGAGGGCAAAGCAACCAAGGCATTAAAGAGAGAAAGAAACATATTCCAGCTACCCATGCAGTTGTGTTGAATGAGGGAGAAAGAGCTAATGCTCCGCGGAGGAGTAATAGAAACCGGGGAAGGAGGGCGAGTAGAGTGGGCGTCGCACATTAATGGGAGGAACCCACTGGTGGTTCGGGGACTG
Source organism: Tuber melanosporum (assembly GCF_000151645.1). Lineage (NCBI taxonomy): Eukaryota > Fungi > Ascomycota > Pezizomycetes > Pezizales > Tuberaceae > Tuber > Tuber melanosporum. The sequence continues at coordinate 4,130 of NW_003298895.1, forward strand.
GGGTGGGAGTGACGTCCTCCTGGGTACGGGAGGGGTCAGTTCCTTGGGGGTACGATGGGGTGCTGGGGATAGGGAAGACACTTCCAGGTCTTCTGAAGGGGGTCGAGAAAGGGAGGCTGGGGGGGGCTCTGGTGGCGAGACCATCTCCCAACTCCACGGAAGGAGCAAGGCCCTGGGGCCGAAGAGGTCTGGAGGAATGACCCTCTCCTCCATCGTCCTGCGTGTCCATTTCTTCCTCCCAGGGGGGAGGGGACTCGGAGGGGGGTTGGGGAAGAGGCTTTGGGCGTTGGGTGCAAGATTGATCGAAGGCAGGGTGGGGGGAAGAGCAGTTGGTACAGCAAGGAACAGAGGTGGGGCAGCAGTATGCCACTGGCTTGAGGTTGCCACCTTTGGGGCACATTGGATTTTGGCAGTGGTGCGCCGCTTTCATGTGGCTGAGGGCGCATATCGGGCAGACTGGGTGGTCGATCTTGCATCAAGGTGCTTGGTGTCCGTACCCCCAGCAGTTCTTGCATTGAGTGAATTTGTTCGCGGAGAAGGCCCATTCAAGCCTGCAACGGGAAGTGTAGAGGACAGTCCGGCCCTCCATCTTTTCCACATCCATGGGCGCGACCGTGACGATGTATGAGGTGTTTGCTTTGGAAAGGCGAATCTCCTCGTCCTGAACGAGGAACCGTGCTGAGAGGATCCGTACTTCTTTGACATTTAGAATGGTTTCCCTTAGGGTGACCAACAGGGACTCCTGATCGTCAGGGAGGAAGGAGACAGAGAGCGAGTGCACCACTAGCTGCACCTCGTTTGGCGCAGGGTAGAAGCAGAGATAGGGGTTTTCACCCACAGGGTAGGCTTTGTTAAGAGAGGAGGAGAGGGCTTCATAGTAGGGGGCGTACGAGGTGGCCGGCGTGTGAGGGTCAAGGGCGAAGAGGGTCACCGTTCCACGATCGTTGACCTTGGCTGTGAAGGCTTTTGGGAGGGGGCAGTTGGCCTCTTTAAGGACCATTGCCATGGTATCGGGGAAGGAAGCCGCTATTTCTCTACTCAGGGTGTGGGGAGCAGCAAGAGACCGAGGGGCAAAAAATCTTCTCTCTTCAGCGGGCAGTGGCCTGGACGCGGGAGGACTAGCCGGCCTAGGTACTGTTTTCACGACTTGCGCTACTGAGGGGGCGGAGCCACCTTGTTTCTTTCTGGCCCTTGAGGGCCCTGAGGACGTGGCCTTAGAATATGATGTTCTGAGTTTTCCAGGAGGGGGGTCATCTTGGTTGGGGATACCGGGGAGGAATTCAGCCGGGTCAGGGTACTTGCCGTCAATCCATTGCTGTGCTTCCCATGTTCTGGGATATTTGGCCGCATAAGCAGCAGGGTTGCCCCTGTATGTGCCTATCGCCATGTCGTAACTGGGAAGGTCCGGGTCGTAAACCGCCGGGTAGCCCAAAGGCAACCGCTCAGGAGGAGTGGGGGCAGCAGTGTTGGTGGCTGGCTCCTTACCCTTTCGGGAAGGTCAAGGGAGAGGGGCGGCGGGGGCCAACACAGGTGGTTGGGGTGGGAGCGTGGGATTCGCCACTAACCTAGTGGACAGATCCCTGATGGATGCTTGGAGGGAGGCCACGGAGCCCGCTGAATTGTTGGTGGCGTTGACCGGGGCGTCCTGGGAGGGGAGAGTGTTGGAAATCTGTGATAAGAGGTCGTGAATTCTCGTATTGAGCTCATCGACTGTGCGGGAGAGGGCGGACATGCCATGTACAAGGGAGGAGACAAGGGGAAGCAGGTAGTATTCTCCAGTGGAGAGTTCTAGCACCTCCTGGCGGGAGATGGGGGGCAGACTTTCGGGGGGCCAATCTAGCAGGGCTCTCGCAGAGGGGATAAGCCTAGCTGGTTCTCGTGGATAGGGAGGATTGGTGCAGCCAAAGATGGCCTCGAAGGAGGGTGAGAGGCAGGGCCCTGGTTGGAGGCAGGTGTGCCAGAACGAGAGTGAGCTGAGGGGTCCATGGCCCAACAAGGAGAGATAATCCCTGGGTATAGGCTAGGAGGATCATGAAAGTGTAAGGGGCGTATTCACCAGATGCAGATAGTGTTGAAAGCAGAAGTAAAATGTAGGGGGGGGGAAGAAGAGGGCGTGGATCATGGTATACAGGAGGTCCTTTTTTTCTTTTTTTTTTCTTTTTTTTTTTAAAAACAAAAATCATTTAGTTACTTGTTTAAGGTACAAGAACAACGCATGTAGTGCTAGCTATGGCGTTAAGAAAACCCCTCCACCCCGGACCAAGAGAAAACCCGTACCCCCAAGACCCTCTGGTATGGGCCCAACCGCACACACCCCAAGGGCGATCAACTCAGGTGCCCAGCCTGCAGGTCTCACGACTTGAATGCGAAAGGGTCTCACCTAGAAGCCAACCACAAGCCCAAGAAGATTCCTCGCCCGAAAGAAAACCCCACCCACTAACTACATGTAGCCAACAGGAAGGAAACCAAACAAGCTAGGCAGGAAAGCATAAGGAAAAACTCTATCCCATAAACTACTAGACCCATAAGGGCCACAAAGGAAAATAACAACTGCCCACCATACCACCAGATTTGCCATTTTTTAAAGAATCGCCCCCGAAGTGGGCGGACGGCGACGAGCCCTAAGGCCAAGCGCCCCCAACCAGCTAAGCTACAGAAGTAGTGTAATACCATGGCCCGCCAATCGAGAATAAAGGCCATGGTACCAGGCCCAAGGAATGGATGTTTGGCAGAGGAGATACCACCCAGCAGTAGGATGCCAGCTAAAGATCGACCACGTTCAGGCAGCAGGCCAAAACCCCGGAACACCACACGGCAGAGGAGGGAGGTAGTAGGGTACCAGCCAAGGAGGGAAGGCAGTAGGGTGCGAGCCGACGCGACCGAAGTGGAAAGTGGAGGTAGGGCCAAAGGCCCCAGTGCAAACCCGACCGTAGACCGAACCGACGTATTACTGCGTCTCTCATGTAGTCCTTTGTTCTCCAAGAGATAACGTCACTTAGTGGAAGGGATCCCACCGGCGGCAGGGAGATGGAAGGGCGAGGTGAGGAAGGCAACCAAACTTGAACCGAGCGACTAGGAGGGCATGGTCAAATCTCACCACGAGACAGACCCCAATGTTACTAGCCGAGGCGTTCCCCAACGGGGATCGTGCAAGTGGGGAGAAGGACGTCCACCACCGCCAGAACCGTCTGGAAGCGAAGGGAGGAAGCCGACCGTGCCAAAGCTAAGCGAGCCCCTATTAGCAAGACAGGACTACTGGGTGAGCCCAGATAACTCTCCCATCAAGCAGACAAGAGACAAGCGAGGCCAAAGCGGGAGAGGATGGTAGAGTTAACTGTGCCCCTAGGCAGGAACCATCCAGGGGGCAGAGGGGAGTGGGAGGGCCCACAATAGTTGACATGGTCTTACCAAACTATGTGGGAGGAAAATAGGAGCGATGGAGCGTGGTATACAGGAGGTCCCTAGACCCGCCTATTTATACAGATACCTCACCTAACCCTAAACCTGTTTGACTCATACCTTCACGTTACTATATCCTATGACTCACAACTCTAGATTATGTGAGATCTCCAGCTGACCTGTATGAGTCAACTACGCAATATACTAAAATCAATCATAACTATAACCGGTACGGGTACTCGGTTATTGATTTTGTTTTATGTTTTGTTTTAAGTATCGCTTTGATACTTGGTTTGTTTTATGTTTTGTTTTAAGTATCGCTTTGATACTTGGTTTGTTTTAAGTATAATTTGATACTTGGTTTTGTTTTATGTTTTGTTTTAAGTATCGCTTTGATACTTGGTTTGTTTTAAGTATCGTTTGATACTTAGTTTTGTTTTATGTTTTGTTTCAAGTATCGCTTTGATACTTAATTAGTTTTACCAAAGTGTATCGATTGATACCTTTGATTAGTTTCGTTTATGCTAGACATGAACAGATTTGTGTATTTAAAAAACCACCTGCTTCTACGATAGAAAAGGCAGACTTCGACAGATAGTATTTCAATATACTTAGTTGAACGGTTACTTCTTTGTTCCTCAGTACACCTCCAAAGCCTCCTTTAGTTCTCAGCTCTCGCCTCCTCTCAGGAAGAGTAGGCCACCTGCCAACTATCATATCCATTACTGATAACGTGATTAGCACCTTGCGAACAAGTTACAATTACCATCTTAATATGTCATGTACGCTAAGTGCATCAACTATATTAAACTCCTGACTCATAAGTATGAGTCATGCAGGAAAGTCATTACATCATATGGCTCACAACTGTGAGTTATCATATAACAATAAATATCTATGACTCACAGCCATGAGTTATGTAAAAGACCTATGCCTCCTTGCCAATCTGCCTTGTCACAATCTGGTTTGTGACAAAGTGAAACGAGTTGATAAGAAAAGAAGAGAGGAGGAGGAAAGGTGTTGACAGACTCCTTTATATAGACCTCATTCAAAAATGCCGAGCTAGATATGTACAAAAATAGAACATATCCTACTACTCTCTCTAACTCTTACTTACTAAAGATAAATAAATACCAATGAGACTGTTAGGAATACTAAGATCCGATATCTAGGAACTATCCTAAGTAGGGTAACCCCATTCAGAATCAGAATCCCTGGTCTCCAACACCCCCATCAGGCTCCCTTATGGGACCCATATGTCATTATACTTATCAATCTCAGTTGCGTCCTGTGACTATAATGCCGCAGAATTAAAGATGTAAGAATAATACTATATATATCGCTGCTGTCTATCTGACCAGATCCTGTTCACAGGGTGTATATGAGGGGACTTTTGGCTAGGTCTGAGAAGTGGAACAGAGTAAATCTGTCAACTACTCTGAGAGTTACTAGGCTTCAAAGATGTGAGAACTTTGGCATGGGCTGTAGGTAATGGGACATTTTTACATGAAGATATGGTATCGAATGGTAAAGAATCTCAATGAGAAAAAAATACATTCGCATCCACTCTATGATAACTGAAGAGTCTAGAACTCTAAGGAACACTATCACAAAAGCCAATAGACTTCACAGGGTATTACAACTGGATTCAGGAATGCACTGTGGTTGCCGGAATAGCTCCCAATAATAGAACAGTGATTGAAATCCTGCTACCTAGAGCAACCAATAGTTGCCAACCAAGGGATTATCTGTTAATCTGGTAGAATAGCTTCCTGCAAATTAGTAGGAACTACTACAGAAGATATCTGTTAGTTGGATACAGAGTTATAGAGGTTTGAAGTTAGACAACCTAAGAAGATTGTAATCACAACTACCTCTGCAGATATAACCACAGATGAAACTAATCATTTCATCAATGATGGAGACAATTGGAGCCAACTCAGTTTGACTTGAGAACTAGGCCATAAGTCTAGAAGATTGTAATAATCGGATAATTACTATTGAGAACAGCATGGTCTTTAGAAAGCAATAGAGTAATTACCGAAGAGGATGTGGTAATTTTCAGCTTGAGAGTCTCTATGTGTTCACGCCTTTGATGAATACCTGACATTGTGAGTTATCATCAGAGAGGTACATATTGTATAATAGATAGAAGTAGTCCACGAATACTCAGATGCAGAATATAAATATTGAAGTGCTCTCCAAGTGTAACGTGTTCGCAAGATGCTAATATTGTTATCGGTAATAGATACAATAGTTGGCAGGTGGCCTACTCTTCTAGAGAGGAGGCGAGAGCTGAGAACTAAAGGAGGCTTCAAGGATGTACTGAGGAACAAAGATGTAACCGTTCAATCAAGTATATTGAAATACTGTCTGTCGAAGTCTACCGTTTCTATCGTAGAAACAGGTGGTCTTTAAATACACAAATCTGTTCATGTCTGGCATGAACGAAACTAATTAAAGATATCAATCGACACACTTTGGTAAAACTAATAAAGTATCAAAGCAATACTTAAAACATAACATAAAACAAAACCAAGTATCAAACGATACTTAAAACAAACCAAGTATCAAAGTGATACTTAAAACAAAACACAAAACAAAACCAAGTATCAAACGATACTTAAAACAAACCAAGTATCAAAGCGATACTTAAAACATAACAAAAAACAAAACCTAGTATCAAACGATACTTAAAAAAAACCAAGTATCAAAAGCGAACCTTAAAACATAACAAAAACAAAACTAAAAAACTGAGTACCCCGTCCCGGTACCTTTCCCAAACAAAATCAGCGTTTTAAACAAAAAAAACATAAAAACATTCAAAAGGAAAAGTCGAGAAACCAAAGGGGTCCCGTTCCACTAATAAGTTCCTCCATAATCTTGCACTCCGGGGGACCAGGATGAAATCCCCGAGAAAATATTGAGACTTAAAGAAATACAGGTCACAGTAGTCACGAATACCAGATTCATGCTGTACATCAACCCAAGCGTTATTGCAATCAGGACAGTAGTCTATCCAGAGGATTTCAAAGTAGTCTTCAAGTTGGATAACATCGTAGTTCAACAACAGTCCAACAATCTGTTGTCGCAGCCTCACATTAAGTTCTACATAGTTTGACATCATTATGGTATTCGGATGGTGGATGGTGATCAGATAAGGCTGTCGAGAGCCTGCTCCATAGCTTGATTTTCCTCATCACTGCTTTCGAATTCCGACTCAAAATATGGTGCCTGAAACCCATCTCTAGCTTCGAGTTCCATCTGCCATCTCTCAGTCTCTGGCATCGTTGGTGTCCAGTATATTGTGATGTAATTTATCGTTGGAGGGAGGGATTTGTTTGGCATGTTATCTTTCCACCAATTATTCACCATATCCATAGTGTGCTCTAGTCCTTCTAGTAGTTTCCAGCTATTTTCACTCGTTGGGTATCCTTTTCATTTGACTAGGAACTGTTCACTTCCATACCAAAGACGGTGGTCTCAGATTTCTTCAACTTCCCATTCATCCTTTTTATCAATAATGATAGCTGCAGGTCAAGAGTGGATTCTTCCAGGGAATTTGGAGTCTTCATTTGGGTAGAATCGCTTGACAGCAGAGGCGTGGAAAACTGCTGTATTGTGGCAGTACATGCATCAATCCATCTGGACAGTGTAATCCTCTGTATGCTCATCAAACGATAAGACCTTGAAGGGTCCTCGCCATTGTGGTTGTAGTTTCTTGCTACATCTAACATTGGTAATAAAAATATTTCCATATACCCTGAGTATATCACCGGGTGGAATAGGAACCTGTTTGCGTCGTCGCTTTTGAGCAGTAGTGGTGCCTCAGAATCGGGCAGCTTTAACAGCTTGGAAGGCATCATTGCGAATTGCTTGATGGCGGTTTAGGTAGTTATCGGAGGCAGGGACTGAGGAGTTCTTAAATAGAGTTGTATGAAGGAGAGGGTATTGGCGGCCAAAGATTGCCTTGTATGGAGACATTCCCAAGGTGTCTTAATATCCGGCATTGATATATGCGGTAAGCTTAACGAGAGCTGGTTCCCAATTGGTTTGTCGTTCATTAATCATGTTCCTAATTCCCGTCTTGACTTCACGGATCTTTCGTTCTGCTTGGCCATTATTCTCATGATGTCCAGGAGCAGCCATAATATGGTTGATTCCGAGGGTGGTCAAGGTTTACTTCCAAAATCTGGCAGCAAAATGGGGATCACCATCACTGACAATAGATAATGGGTATCCATGGGAGGTGAATAGGTATTGTTGGAGGTTATTCCAGGTGTTTTTGGAGGAATCGGTAACCTTCATTGGTATCAACCATGTGTATCCAGAAAACCAATCTCTGGCTACTATGATGGTGTCATATCCCCCGGACTTGTTAAATGGACCTGTGAAATCCATGGCATAGGATTCAAATATTTTGCAAGGTAACTGAAGGGTCTGTACTTTTCCTTCAGGGAGTTGTGTTCATTCCTTATTTGCTTGACAGAGTTCACATTGTTTGATGAAATCGCGGAAGTCCTTTCATATTTCAGGCCAGTAAATATATTCTGAGGCATATTGGAGGTTGCGGTCTACACTATGATGTCTTTTATTGTAGATTTTGGTAATGACATATTGTTTAATGATCATTTCATTGAATATATGGCCTTGCGGAATGTATAGGCAATGTTCACCATACCTGGTGCTAGTATAGACCATTCTATTGGATATGTTGTTGGGGGTGAGGTCTCCATATCTAGAACTATCCATCGCTTTGAAATAGATCGGGTCATGGCGATATCCTGCTATCATTTGGCTTCGAAAGGAGGAGGTTAATTCTTCTGTAGTTGATCTAACATCTCCTTCATCCTCAATGAAAGATCCTCTTGTTGGTTCGATAGGGGCTTCCTCTTCTTCAAAGGTTTCATAGAGTTGTCGGCGATACTCGGGAATCGTAGGAGGCATGACAGAAACAACGGTTTCATTGTTGTATACTCGTAAGCGTCCACCATATAGTGGTCGTGAATCGATTATGGGAGGAGAGGATGGCGGTGCTGACTGCGGGGGGTGTAGGTAAGATATTGAATCTACGTAGGCTGCTGCTTGTTTGAGTTCTTCAAGACCTTGGTGTTATCTTGGAGTGGGGCTAGGGATGAGGTGAGGTTGAGTTGATTCATTATTAACATCATCCATTACCTCTTGTGCTCCTTCTGCAGTGTCAAAACTGGTGGTTTTAGAATCATCAGCAGACATATAGTATGGTCGCTAGTATCTGTTGCCGAATTTAATTTCAGTCTAGTGAAAGGGGCAAGTATCGAGGTAATAGTGGGACCTGTAGCGTCTGCTTTATTCAAGCTCGTAGGGAGGTGTACTGCGGAGGGTGCAATCATCTTTCCACTTGTCATCAATGTCCTTTCCTCATTCTGTTCCGGCAGCTCTGGACATGGTGTAAGAGAAAGGATTGGAGGGAGCAGCAGAGCTGGTAGTAGTCATTGATTGTTCTTGTTTATAGGAGGTATTGTCATGGCTGTCTTTGCTTTGTCTTGTATGGTCATGAACAAGAGGAGAGTCTGTGAGTTCTTGATTCTCATATAGGTGGGAGAGAGCATCAGCTAAATAGTTCGTCCTTTCGGGGGTACAGATAATTTTTGTATTGTATTTGCTGATCTCGCCTATCCATCGTGTTCTTCTCCTTCCAGGTACCTTTTCTGTTTTAAGATTAATGAGAGGTTGGTGGTCAGTAACAATGGTGAAGGTATTGTCCATCAGAATGTGGTTGAAAGCAGCGAGAGCATCAATCACATTAAGGGCTTCCTGGTCCGTCGTTCCATAGTTCATTTGTGAATTAGTGAAATTCCTGCTGTGTAATGCCGTCGGTCTTGCCATTTCATGAGAGGCTCCTTGTCCAACCCATGCTCCAACTCCAACATCTGATGAGTCATAATCAGCTATATCGGATCCGGTTTACTGCAGTCAATAGGTCTTGTAACCTTGGCATTTTCAATCAATTCCTTGATGTTGGTAAAGGCTTGGTCATGAGTGTGGGTCCAGACAAATTCTGTATTGCCAGTAAAGTCTGTGAGTGGTGCTGTCACAGTGGCGTGGTGTGGTAGAAACTGGGAGATATAGTTGACTAGTCCTAAGAATTGCATGAGTTCCTTCTGATTTCAGGGTGTTGTCCATTCTGTTAAACAGGATATCTTTCCGGGGGCTACGTGTATTCCTTCATCATCTATCACATGTCCAAGGATATCGAGTTTATTGGCAAATAGAATTGATTTGCTCTTGCTAGTATAGTACTTAGCTTCCCTTAGTCTGGTACAAACCAAGCCTATATGGTAGGTATGTTCTGTTTTGGAGTTTGAGAAAATGAGAATATCATTGATGTAAACCCATACAAAATGGTGGAGGTATTCGCTTAGGAGGTTTTCCATAATTTGCATAATGGTGGCAGGTGCATTCATATCACCTTGTAACATAACTTAGCTAATGAAACATCCGAAGGGTGTTTTGAAACTGTTGTAGCATTTACTTTCTGGATTTAACCTTGTCTGGAAATAGGCAACACTTAGGTCAATCTTGCTTCAGAATCTAGCCCAACCAACTGCATTCAGGATCTGGGTTTGATTTGGGATAATGGAGCTGTCCATATCCGTGTTTTCATTTCGTAGTTTGAGGTCAACCAAAGGGCGTATTCCTTTACCATCTGCTTTGGGTTGGACAAACATAGGTGTGGCACCTGGTACTTCTGCTCGGTAGATGACTCCTCTTCTTTGTTGTTGGTTTATCCAGTCACATAGTGGGTTTTTGTATGCATCAGGGATTGATTAGGTAGATTGATTTTTAAGATTAGAGAGGTCTCAGAGACGGATGTGATGGTTCACTTCTCTCATAAGCGGTAGTTCTTCAGGAATCTGATCAGGGAAAACATCAGAGTATTCATCCAATAGGCATTAGGTTGTTGCTTCACAGACTGCGGCTCGGTACTCTCTGCTTGTTGGCTTGCAAGAGACTCTGACCTTCTGATCTGGGAAATCGATCCTTGATTCCCGACACCTGATTACAGCTTGATGGCGATTCAGGAATGGCATCCCTATCAAGGCATCATATTTGGCTAGGTTTCTGACTAGTATTTCCTGGGGGAGTAGGACGGCAGAACTGAGTCAAATAGTTACACTGCAGGTTTTATGGCGTGTAGATCGTGATCCCTTTACTGCCATATTGACTGGTATGGGTTGGTTAAGGTCGCGAGTTGGGAGTCCATAGACAGAGACAAAGGCATTACTGATCATGTCTCTTCCGATCATGCCAGTATCGAATAGGACTCGAGCCTTCTTGCCATCGATCAAAATAGTACCTTCCAGGGCGGTGTGTACTTTAAATGTAGCTGGAGGTCGGACCCTATTGCACTCCACATCAATATATCCGATATGGACCTTCTCATATTCGCTGGATTGGACATCATCACTATCGCTCTCAATATTGTTGGCTGATACCTCTTGCTTAATTGCTTTTCCTTTTCCTTTCTTCGTAGAGCAGTTCCTTGCCATGTGTCCCCTTTTTTCCGTATTCAAAGCATTCTCCTTTCTGTCGTCTCGATTCTTTGCAGGATTTGGTTTTCTTCTTGAAAACCTGTGGGGTATCTTCTTCAGAGTTGCCAGAAGGCTGGTATCATAGTTCCCTATTACTGCTAGAGGATGTCTGTATCTTATATGCCTTGGTTTCATGGAGGATGGCCTCCTTTCGTTCTGCTCTGGCAATTATTATTGCAATATCGCCGTCATCTTCCTCAAGTGGTTCTACCTCTCGCCAGAGGGTAGGATGCATAGTATCATAGAATCATTGCTTAAGGATGTAGTTGAAAATGCTTCCTTTCTTCATTCAGTCCTTATACATCATTAGATCTGTAGCTACATCTGTGATTCTCTTAATGTACGTTCCATTAACTTGCTGGAGCTGGTTGAATTTGTTGTATAGGAGGTTGTTGATGATAGAGGATTGGAATCGGCCTTTCAGGTAATTGAGAACAGTGGATCCTCTTAATCTTACATTTCCGCCGTATTCCTTATAGTATTAGTGGTATGCATCGGTTGTCTTTGCTTCACAGAATAATCCTATGTATAGTCCAGTTGTTGGGTCTTCCACATCTTTCCCTTGTAGGAGAAGGTAGTGTGTGAGTTCTGTCGCCCATCGATCAAAATCTTCAGGTTTGAGGTCTTTTCCTTCTCCTGTAAACTTTGCTGTGAGGTGGAGTTTGAACTTAGGGGGTTCAAATGCTGCAGGTACTTCCTCTTCTTCAGGTCGAGCCCGAGACTTTCCTCTTCCTGAAGGCCCTCCACCTGTACTAGCCATATCTGATTCGCTACTAGATTCGGGATCGATCAGAGGTTCAAAGGAAGGCTTTTTTGCTGGTGTAGAAGGGTATTTTGGTTTTACGAACTGGGGGAAGACAATGCGATGG
>NW_003298895.1:16320-34852 GCF_000151645.1 Tuber melanosporum
CATACGATAGTTGGCAGGTAGCCTACTCTTCCAGAGAAGAGGCGAGAGCTGAGAACTAAAGGAGTCTTTGAGGGTATACTGAGGAACAAAGAAGTAACCATTCAATCAAGTATAGTGAAATACTGTCTATCGAAGTCTGCCTTTTCTATCATAGAAACAGGCGGTCTTTAAATACACAAATTTGTTCATATCTGGCATGAATGAAACTAATCAAAGGTATCAATCAATACACTTTGGTAAAACTAATAAGTATCAAAGTGATACTTAAAACAAAACATAAAACAAAACTAAGTATCAAACGATACTTAAAACAAACTAAGTATCAAAGCAATACTTAAAACATAACACAAAACAAAACTAAGTATCAAATGATACTTAAAACAAACCAAGTATCAAAGCGATACTTAAAGCATAACACAAAACAAAACTAATAATCGAGTACCCATACCAGTTACACCAAGCCTTTAGACATCGTCAAGTCACAGTGAAGAGACCTTAACAATATAATATTGTCTTCATAATTCTATTCTACTTTACCTACTGTACTTTGCTCTTAGTAGTAATAAATGAAATGAGTGAAATTCCAGTCTTCCTAGACAATCTCCGTCTACAGAAACAAATCTTAGTTGGCCTAGACAACTCTGAAGTCTATAAGGTTGTCTCTGTCTAACAGGGACAGTAAAAGTTTATGGCTAAGTATTTGATAACATTACTGACTAGCTAGTATTTTAAATAGTTCTTTACAATATTACAGAATTTGGAGATGAGATTTTTACAACATAATAAAGTAAGATATTTACCATATACTTTAAATAGCTCTCTCTAGTCTTGACTTCAGGATTTAAAGGTCTCTCTGTTTTAGAGGAAAGAGAATGACTAGTCTTTTGTTAGTACACCATAAAGATTATATTGTATTTTTAAATACAGCATAGAAGAAATGTCTATTTATCATGTATACCTATGAGTTTTACTGTACTTTGCTTTTAAATTTTTTTTTTATCTCAAGTGAAAAACTGGTAGAAAAGATATCAAATCATTATAAGGAGAAATGCTGTGTGAAAACATAATTTAGTTTTAGATTTAAATCTATATTTGGATTTGTTTATGCATGAAATTCAAGAATGGGGTAGAAGGTAGATATATAAAAGAGAAGAAATTGTTGATAATTGAAATAGGAAGGGGCTATCCACCACCACAGTAACAATGTTGCTTCAATTTTGGTTTAATATAGGATGCCTGTATCTCTTTATTTTATGCTGGAAATATTATAATAGAGCATCAAATTAGTACGATATGCATGAAGTTTTACCCTTTGCTCTTTTGACAGAGGGTCAACATGTAAAAGGTTTGATCATCATGCGACCTTAGTGGAATTATGTATATAGATAACTAATGTTTCCACAGGGTGGCTTGCTTGCGTGTAGGGTTGATCGCCCGTGGAGTTTTTGTAGGATTCGAGTGATGACCCGCAAGAGCACCGGTGCGTGGTATCCATCTCTGATAAAGTGATTAACACTGTAAGTGAATTCGGCCCAGTGCTCCCGGTCGTCCAGTCCCTTTGAAAGGGGTGAGGACGATAAAGGACGAGAAAGGCTGGTATCAGGACGGGGTTGAAGGTTGTCGACCGCGGACGTCTAGAATAGGTTAAGGCACCAATTGAGGCACACAGCAGCACTACTCGAACTTGTATACTCTTAACAAGCCATTATGAAAAGTTGTGCCCACCTCGCCGGGATCGAAGTTGCATCGCTATTGGCGCGCCGCCGCCGGAGGTCAAGGGACTTCAACCCGGCGAGATGAGTAACTACGCATCTACTATGCAGTGCTTAATGGCCGAGTTGAAACCAGACCCTCTGCATGGGGGTTCCCGGCTTCGGAACGGCTGTGTTAGTATGATACTGTACAAACGTGGTATAATATCATAACGCAACTAAATAACCACCCCCGAGGAACAATACAAAAGAGGTTTAATAGACAATCGCTATGTGTCTCTATCCCACCGAAGAGTCTTTCGCTTTACTGATAGGATGTTGCACCGGAAAAAGCGAAATTCGACCCATCCTAGCTGTCAAGTGCATACCGAGTGATATACAATGTTAGGCCAAGAGGCAGGCACTCCCCCCCGGGAGACGTGCAGGATCGAAAAGGGAGAAAAAAACACATGCGGGACTAGGAAAAGCCATTTCCTTCCATCTCCAGACAGTCCCGGTGTAACGATGGTGTTTACCGCTACCGCAGTGGTATCTACTGGTACGAAATAAAAATGGAATGCGTGATACTGGGCGCAAGTATGGGGTTCGAGTGGCAGGAGGAGTCACAAGAGCTACCGGTGCGGCGGCCGTTGTATCATACCAAAATGTGGAGTCGGGCCACGATTGAAAAACCCTTTTGGGAATTGTCTAATTATGATACTTTACTCGTTCGTCCCAACTGGCGGGATATCTCCGTGATGAGGTAGAAATCTCCCCGTAGGATGGGATATATTATTCTATGGAAAGTGGATTCCGGAAAGCATCGTGCGAGCTGCTTGCTGTGGTTTCCTCCTATCATGAAGTGGAATGTCGAATGATCGGATCAAGTGCTGTATCACTCGCGGAATGGCTGTCATCTCTGGTACCCTTTTCCTCTCTTTACTATCTTAGGGAAGTAAGCGGGGGGAGGGGGGTGCCATCATTTCGGTTATTTTTCGCCATTTTTCAAAAGTGGGGGGTTTTCGAGTATAGATAGTTGGCGAAAGGTTCAGTTATAAGAGGTTTTTTGAAGGCACCTGTAGCTTCACTGGTCTCTACTGTATCTGGGAATATCAAATATCATACGAGAGCAGCGCGTTCACAGTCACGGTCCATCACTCGATGAGAACAAGGCGGCAAGCTAGTTTCGACCATCCCGATCCCGAGGCTAACCATAAATCGCAAGTGCCGTCCCAATAGACTTGCGGCACGAAATTATCTGGAAAAATGGTGTGAGAACAGTGAGAAGGTATTTCGGGTTTGACCGATAAATAGCGCTGGACTGAAGGGGAGAGGAATGTCTTTGACTTTGGCGTTTTGTGGGAGGGGAAGAGGGGAGGTGTGGTTGTATCATACACAAGCTTCGTTAAAATTGTTCCGGTTCCTACTGGCACAGACGGAGGTATAGAGAAAACATGATAAAATCATCGCATTTTGATCCTTTCCTTGGTCACCACACCCATGATATCTCCGTGCCTCCGTGCGTATCCCCAACCCCCCGCACTCTCCTGTCATAGCGAGGGAAAGGAATGTGTGTGGAGATTCTTCGCGAATTGCTCGAGCTGAGAATAATCCACCCCCCCCCCCCAAGCAATCCATCCGTCAGGCTCCCACTGTGCCCCAGAACTTACAGTGTCAACCGCAGCATCCTAACATCCTATCACACCCGGGCCCTCCTGGGGTAATCAAAAGGAAGGGGGGGGAATCAAAGCCTGGGGCACCGGCGGGCGGGTTACCTTGGCTTTGCACTTGCACCCTAATCGAGGGCTTTCGGTGTCAGCGGCGGGGGGCCTACCGTAGTTGCTTTGGGCGATAGGAGGGTTCGTGAGGCGGTAGTCGGTCGCTCTATGATTGGCAGAATACCTCCGCATGAAATCGATCTCTCGAGTGTAGCCTTGGTGGTTGGGTCTTGTCCGGACCAGGTGCAGGGGTCCACAGAATTCCGCAAAATCTAAGGGGTCCACGAGCCTGGCCTGGCTGGCCCATCCTCTCTGGGAAGTTTTGTCAAAGCACGACAAAGCTCCCCCCGTCCGCCCCGGGATGCCCGTCAAGTACTGGGGTTTGCGCCGCGCTCCAGTATGCGGAGAGGGGTACCAGATGCTAGGGCCTTTCAATGGCCCGGTGGTAGTGTACAGTCCCCGGTCAGAAGTGTTGGTGAAATTCTGAGGCGTCCTAGTTATCATACTGGAATGAATATGTTACAAGTATAGTACTGTATAGTATGATACGTAGTAGAGGGTGCGCTCCCCTGTTTATTCTCAATCGTGATTCCAAAACGGCTGGAAAAAAAAAGAGACTACCCGAAGAGAAAGCTTCCCCCTACGAAGAACAATCCCTCCAGAATCTTTCAAGGAACCGTGACTCCCATGGCAAATAGAATTGCTATCATACTGGAGATGCAAAGGGGTTGTATACAAAATATTAGTTCTTTATTATAACCTCTCAACAGAAGACTTGCAGGTTTTCGGGCTCTTTAGGCTTTTATTTTGCTTTTATTCTGATGATATCGTACTTGCCTTACTCTAATAGTCTTGTGAACGGGCAGATCCGGGGCAACTATCATACTCTGCCTACTGCACAATAGACCAAACCACACGACCCGTTGCTGATAGAAGCACGGACCAATCGCTGGTGTCAAAAACGGGCATATTCAGAAAGCCAAGGTTGAGGTTTTACTTCACCAATTTGGGCGCCTCCGGTGATGGGATATTGAGGCACCAGATATAGTGTCGTATTATGGTAGATGGTCTATAAGAAAAACAGATGGCGACAACTTGGTGGTATTGAGAGAAATTAGTGGGAGGAGATAAACTAACAATCTGCGAATAGATCTAAGGCGAATGTCTCAAAGTTTAGTGTCTATTCCTACACATTGCCCGTACCGGGCTGTACCATACGCCGCCACCCGGGATAAAACAAATATTAACGAGGAATAATGAAGAAAATAACGGAGATATGATATGTACCAACCTAACGGGAGCCCAAAGAAAGAAAAAGGCCAACCAAATAAATGGTCAAAAGAAGATGGATAGCGGCAAATGGAGAGTCGAAACAGGAAAAAAAACACCCTCCATTAGGGTCTGTTAACATTACCGGGCAATTACTTACAGAGCGGGAATATTTTAGGTAATGAAGAAGGAAGAATGTAAACGAGAAAAGCCAAAAGACAAACGAAAAAGGCGATGGTAAAATACCGGTCTACCGGTCGACCGTGGGTCGGGGAATTGATCGAGTGTTGCTGGGTTGGGTGTCGGCTTTCCCAGGAAGGTGCCAGAAGCTTAGGGGGCCGCGTGGGGGGTAGCCTGGACTGCCCGGTTGAGGGGAAGTCGCTATCCGCGGGCTTAGAGGGGGAGCCTTTGAGGCCCGATACTGGTTCCCGCCCATTGGGGTCTGCCAATAGGTGTGCTTGTCGGTTGTTGATGCCTGTGATATCAATATTAAGATTATCACTTCCGAATGGCATACCCACCGCACTCGCCCCCATGGCAAGCAGAGGCTGGGAGGGATGCTTATCCACGCGACCTGTTGTATCAGAATTGACACCATCCCCTTCAAGTAGCATCCTTACGAATCTTTCATGCCCTCTAGAGAGAGCCCTCGACAGTGGTGTTTGGTTCGCGCTATCTGTTGTGGCGGTGCAAACATCTCTCCGTTCTAAAAGCGTCTTTACTACACCCTCATGCCCGTTCCCGGCGGCCAACGAGAGTGGCGTCTGGCCATATTTGGTGCATGCCTGGTTGGGGTTGACATCCACTCGTTCCAAAAGCATTTTTACTATCCTCTGATGCCCGTTCCCAGCGGCCAACGAGAGTGGCGTCCGACCAGATTTGGTGTCTGTCTGGTCGGGATTGACATCCCCACGTCCTAATAGGATCTTTACTATCCCCTCATGCCCGTTCCCAGCGGCCCACGAGAGTGGCGTCCAGCCATATTTGGTGTCTGCGTGGTCGGGATTCACATCCACTCGTTCCAAAAGCATCTTTACTATCGTCTGATGTCCGCTCCCAGCGGCCCACGAGAGTGGCGTCCAGCCATATTTGGTGTCTGCGTGGTCGGGATTCACATCCACTCGTTCCAAAAGCATCTTTACTATCGTCTGATGTCCGCTCCCAGCGGCCCACGAGAGTGGCGTCCAGCCATATTTGGTGTCTGCGTGGTCGGGATTCACATCCACTCGTTCCAAAAGCATCTTTACTATCGTCTGATGTCCGCTCCCAGCGGCCCACGAGAGTGGCGTCCTGTCATATCTGGTGTCTGCATGGTCGGGATTGAAATCCCCTCGTTCTAAAAGCATCTTTACTATTCCCTCATGCCCGTTCCCAGCGGCCCACGAGAGTGGCGTCTGGCCATATTCGGTGTCTGCATGGTTGGGATTCAAATCCCCTCGTTCCAAAAGTGTCTTTACTACCCCTTCATGCTTGCTCCAAGCGGCCCACGAGAGTGGCGTCCGGCCATATCTAGTGTCTACACAGTTAGGATTAACATCCTCTCGATCCAACAACACCTTTACCGCCTCCTCATGCCCTCTTACAGCTGCCCATGTGAGAGCTGTACTCCCTGTGCCATCAGTTGCATTAATATCCCCTTCCTTTATCTTCAATATAGCAGAAACTATCCCCACGATCCCGAAAAATGCTGCTCCATGGAGTCCTGTAAATTCGATAGGTCCTCCCACCGCAAGAAAAGAAGGGCCTAAGATTGCATATTTATGATAACGCAATAACATTAGCTGAGCAGATATATGCTCATCAAATCTATCAAGGAGTCTCAGTGCAAGCGCCTTCACATCCTTCGTCATCCCCCTTGTTGTGTGTTCCCCCCAGTAACAAGAAGCATATTCTAGAAGTGGCGTTGTCGCGGGAGCCGAGTGGAGTGTTGGCGAGAGATCCCGGAAACATTCAAAATTGAGGTATGTCAAGCAAACCTCCGCAATTGTTGAGTGGGGTATGGAATAGGGTTGGATCACTTGAGAGATGCTCTTGCAGAGTATAGTGCACCAGGCGGACAATGGGCGAAGACGCGTCAACCGTGACAAGACCCAAACAAGATGCTAGCAGCGTCCGCAATGCAGGAACGTTTTCGGCATCCAAATCCCTAGATCCCACCTCCACCCCTAATGTTGGACAGAAGTGTTTCTTGGCTGCTCACCGCACATTTCCCTTATGGCAACGACCACATAACCCTAACCCTCTTGGTATCAACTACTCCGATGCCTCAATGTTTGACTACTGGTTAGCCCTCCACATCAAACACCATATGCGACAACATCTGCGACAATACCTGCGACGACTCCATATTAGGGCGTTACCCCTATCATATGGAAATACCGAACATCCTCAGCCAGAGTATACCCTCGGTCGAATTCACTTATCCTCGGCCGAAGCGGCACAATAGGCAATAGTGAAACTGAATGTGATAGAGAACACAGCATACGCTGGAAGTATGTGGAAGCAGATCAGTATGATCTCGGGGAGGATAAAAGGCAGCTTGTTTTCCCTTGTTAGTTGTTTTCGTTCGTTATCCAATCTGTCTCTCTTTCCTCCGTTACTCGCATTTGGGTCATAGCAGTCTTTCCCATTTTATTTTATTCTCTATCGTTGTTCTTTGTGAGAATATTTCTCCAGTTAGGATATTGAAATTCATCTTTACATCTTTGCCCTGCCTAAGTCAACATTGTCCAAATCGCTGCCGTAATCCTTGTTGTTTAAAACCTAAGGCATGACAGAGCTCCTCGGCCCGTAATGGCCGTTCTGAATAAGACACCCACATCAGCACCTTCAGTCCAAGCATCGATCTGTTTCCCTTCTGCGCCTTCAGTCGGGTTAGGGTTGCTGTGTAGGCATCGCTTAGTCCATTGCCCTTTGTCATCTCTTCAAGTTTCTTCCTTCTCTGACGAATTGTCACCTCTCCCAAAATAGCGTCCACGTTGAGCAAAACAAGGAGGAATCTACACACAATCGTGGATTAGTATTGACCCATGATAGAGTGGGAATGATAAATGCTCCTACATATCAGATATCTTTTCCAGGATTGCTCGAATAATATCTGCCCTCAAATCATCGTTCACCGCCTCCGGATCGGTGTCCCCATCCAACCTCATCTGTAGATAACTCCTGATATCATTTATGTTAGGACTGATAGGTATTGCAATCGCCTCGGTAAAACATCTTTAAACATCTTCCTTGACATGAGGCCTGCCGGTGAGGAATATCCGCGTCCTAGGGAAGTCCCGAACAATATCCCTCAGTGACTTAAGAAGCTCTGGTAGGTGCTTGGGTAGGTATTCGTCGAGCGCATCAATACAAATGAAAAACTGGGGTAGCGAAGCAATGGTGATCCTCAACATTCCCATGAGATCGGGAAGGCGCAGCCCTCTGCCACCAATCTCCTTTTTCCTTTGTGAAACGCCTCGCGTAGATAATCTGGGATATCCCCTCTGCCTGCCAGCTGCTTCAGGATGGCTCCCATCACGTTGGCGATTGTCTGCTCTTGGTGAGCAAGGAAGTCGCAGTACAAGGCTGCAACGATGATATCCTCCTCCCGCGCCAGGTCGCACAGGCTGTCAATCACTAGAACCTGTATTTCCAACCATCAGCAATTTTCACTTTCTTTCAGGGAACCCCGCCGTTTACCTTATATACGTCTTGCCCACTTCCGGATTCCCGCTGCAAAACAAAACAGCCCGATCAGCTCCACCCTTGCTACCCCTCCATTCCCGAAACTAGCTTGTTTCCAACACCCAATCCCCCACACCGTCAAATCGCTCGTTGCGCACGCTTTGGTGCCTGTTATTTGGCTCCAGTGGAGAGAGCCAGCGCATAATCTGCGCATCTTCGTCAGACTTGTAGGTGTCGAAGCTACCTATTATGTTGCCGCTGTGGGCATTGTCGTCGCCGATCTTGATATGGGTAGTGTGGGCCATGATATTCCGTCGAAAGGGTAGGTTGAATGTAGAAATGGTAAAATAATTTTAGGGGTATTGGGGGAGTTTACAAACCTGTGTGAGAAAAGCTGAAGAAAGCTGGGAGATGAGGCTTGTTGTGTGACACTCACTTTCCAATCAGCTGGGAGTGTTCATGACTAATATGAGACATGTCTCAAGATCTTTTGCCCGAAGTGACTGTAAGCTAGTACCGTAAAAACTGTAATAATTGAGTAGTGTGCTATGTTGTCAGATTAAGATGAAACATGCCAAGCTCATTCATCACCAATCACGCAATATCATTTTAAGAGGATCCTTGGCATTTACTCAATAAAAAACATTTTTATCACTAGCTTCAACTCCCTCAACTTCTTCAATCCACGGTAGGAGGTTTTCATCCAATACCACTCCATTCTCATCCTCTCACTCCGATCCATTTATATCCTCTTCCAAGGTAAGATCCCCCTATCATGACAATTTACTAACCCTTATGATAGGAAACTGGTCTCTATCCCCTTGATAGAGATCTTGTAGTCAGCACTTCCATCAATTGGAAGTGTTAGTCCAACGCACCGAAATGAATGCTGAACAACTTCTTGTTTTGACTGGGAAAACCATTTCCAGGCTGTTCCAGCCACCCAAGTGGCCGCAACTCGCCACCTTCCTACCAATGCCTTCCATAAGTTTTTCTCCACCCTTCAAAATCTCCTCCTCCTCATTATCAATTGCATTCAGCCAATTATCTAATTCCTCTTATAGTTCAAGCATGTTAGCAGACTTCTCTAACTGGTAAGTTCTAATTTTCCCCTAGAAATTACCTTTAAAATATTCTTAAATGGACAGTTAATTGAAATATCTAAAGGTTGTACTAGCCCAGTACAACCTCCAGGTATAATACTCACGATAATGTCATGGGCGTGAAGAGTATCCAGAACCTCTTCTGTTTTATAGGCAGCCAGGAGATCCATCATGAGAAGTGTTGGCTGATTATCAAGTATAGGAATTACCTGCCTCTTGAGCCACTCAAGAACATTGCTTGAGTTGGCATCAGCTGTGGGATTGAACTTTACAATCACATGGCTGTCGTATAACTTCTTCTCTGTAACAATAGTTGAACCAACTCCTTTTCCATGGAAAAATATGAGTGGCTTTACTCAAGAAACTCGATTGCTGAACACAGTAAGCTATATCATTCTCTGTTGCTTATCCCACCTGTACTGATTACTTGACTGTACCTAAATCATTTTCTCGCTAATTTGGTTATAGGTTTGCCCTTCAAGATACTCAAAGGACAATGGAGTTTGATCTATGTTGCAAATGTTTTGTAATCTATATCTTCCAACAACACTTAGTATATCTCCTAATCCTATATTATTGTCCGGTTACAGTTATGAATTACATCAGTTGAATTTCATCCATTCTCGGATCGCATTTGAAAAATCGGTAGTCAGCTTACTAGCAGTATTGGTAATGAATCGCAAGCTGATTTGATGTGTCTGCAGGAATCCACAAAACTATCTATTCAAAAACTTGAACAGCTGAGTATTCTTTTCTGAGTATATTATGGTGAATAACTTTTTACTAATGTGCTGAAACTAGCCTCTTTGAACTGGTCTTCTACTTTCTCTTCATTCCCAGAATTTGAGATAGAGTAATCTCTCCATCTCACTCCATTGCCAGTGTCGTCCACCTCCTACAAGACATTACTGATCCTTTCATGCATCAGCATATTTTCTCTCCCTTTTGTCTTTCTTTTAATATGATAGATTCTCTATTGGTATTTGGAAGTACTTTGCTCCTTTACTTTGGGTGGGTTCTCTAAATTTTGTTGGCCTACATCATATATTTTTTCCATACTAGAATGCTAATACTTAAAGTTTATAGCTTATAGTGTAGGACTGATATGAATTTCCCTTGATTGGGTGCTTTTGATGATTTGGGAGGGTTTCTGTAAGTTGTTTTCTTTTTGGTTCTCTTCGCTTTCTAACTCCAGCATAAAACCTGTCTGCGGAAAGGGGAGGAAGTACTGGCTTGATCTTGATGTGTCCAGATATGCCATTGTCTTTTCACGTTATTTTGTTGATATTTTATGATAGCACTTATTTTGAAGAAAAAGAGTTGTATATTAATTCTATCACAGAGAAACAGAGTATCAATGTATTTTAAATGAGAAAGAATTGTGTATTTTACATTCAATTTTGTTGTTACTTTTTATCTTTCAAAAGTGTCGATGACATGTCGTTAACACAAGGATCCGAGTGAGCTGAAATGACTCCACCCAGAACACTAAAATAGATCCAAGATATTAACTTCCCTTAGTCCTGACTCATTCACTCTAACTCGACCTCCTAGAACCCTACTCAATTATTACAGTTTTTATGGTATTGTAATGTACAGTACTTAATATCAGCAACCTCCCAAGCTTTCTACAGTATCATAAATCTGTTAGACAAAGACATATAATAGTCTCCAGAATTGTCTAGGCCAATCGAAACTCATTTCTGTAGAAGGAGATTGTCTAGGAAGGCTTGGGTTTACTCTTTTCGTTTATGACTACTAAGAGCAATGTAAATTCAGTAAAGTAAGATAGAATCTTAAAAACAATATTATATTGTTAAGGTCTCTTCTCCATTGCTTGATAATGTCTAAAGCTTGGGAGGCACTTCAATATTTATATTCCATGTCTGAGTATTCATGGACTACATCTATTTATCATACCTCTATGTACCTTTCAGATTATAACTCGCAACGTCCAGTATTCTTGAAAGGTGCGAACACCTAGAGACACTGAAAATCACCACACCCTCTTTGTTAATTATGATATAAAGAACTCAGAATCATACAGTTCCCAACTGTAGTTATCCGATCTTTAGAGTCTTTAGACTTGTGGCCTAATTCTCAAGTTGAACTAAGTTGGCTCCAATTGTCTTTGTTATGGATGAAATAATCAGTTTCATCTGTGGGTTGTATCTGCGAAGGTAGTCATAATCATAAACCTTTTTTGGTCACCTGACTTTTAAACCTCCATAACTCCTTACTCAACCGATAAATGTCTTCCTGAAGACTTCCTACTAATTTGCAGAAAGCTATTCTACTGGATTGTCAATTATTCCCTCCATCAGCAACTCTTGGTTGCTTTGGGTAACAGGATTTCAATCACTGTTACAGTATGGGAAGTTGTCTTCGTAACTACAACATGTTCCGAAACCTGGTTTCAACACTCCGTGAAGTCTAATAACTTCTATGGTAGTGTTTCTCGGAGTTCTAGACTCTTCTAGACATTATAGGGTGGGTGTGGATGTATTGGTCTCTTGCTGAGATCTTTTACTATTTAATACCATCTCTTTGTGTGAAAATATCCCGTTACCTACGGCCTATGCCAAATGTATCAGATTTTTGAAGCCTAGTAACATTCTGAGTAGTTGACAGATTTACTCTGTTCTACTTCTCAGACCTAGCCAAAGGTCCCCTCTCATACATCCTGCAAACAGGATCGGGTTAGATGGATGGCAGCGATGCATATGTTGTTATTCTGACACCTTCAATTCTGTAGTATTATAGCCACAGGACGTAACTGAGATTGATATGTATAATGATGTGTGTGCACCGTAAGGGGGCCAGAGGGGGGTGTTGGAGACCAGAGATTGCAATTCTGGGTGAGGTTACCCTACTTAGAGTGACTCCTAGGTATCGGATCTCAGTATTCCTAGCAAAATCTTATATAGAGGGGTTTAGAGAGCAGGTTATTCGGATTCTGTGGTGAACAAGGGATTGGGTTGATGGGGCTGTACTGTTTCAGCCTAGGATTTGCTCCGGTCACTATATGTCCAGTGAGTTTGCCACAGCCTATGAGCTTATATTCCTCCTAATATCTAGTAGATCTCACATCTCCAGCTTGCCGACTATATACTGTCGCAGGTGAGCTGCCGGAGCGCAAACGGAGACAGCTTCTGGGTTGTGTGCGGGGCTGGGAGGTATGGTATGGTGGGCTGAAGGGATAGCAAAGTAAGTGTGAGAAACGAGAAAGATTCAGGTACTACAGCGACTCAACTCAGGAAGTGCCCATGATATGAGGCCTTGTTATTGCACTATAGGGGGTCGAGCAGTGGGGAGGATTGTGGGGATTTCTGGCTCGAAGTTGTCGACAATCAACCTGCGAGAGCAGCGGAGAATGGCACTTATTAGAACGGTGTCATAAGGTAAAAAGAATTTTAAATGACAAACAAATTAAAAGAAACAATAATATTATCATACTGGTTAATTATGCCATGTTACTGATCACTCGGAAGTGTGGGCACTCAGGTGTTTGCGGATGAGTGGATGGAAGGTGGATTGATTGGTATTTCCTAACTATAGCTCTAGGCTATTTATACAGGGAATGCGAGACTGCCAATCCGCCACTTCTGGATCATCCACAAACCTAAGACTATATTGATAGTAACCCACAACCAACAAGAAAGACTTAGAGTTGAAAGGGAGACAGTGAGTCGTAGTTAGTCGTAGTAATTCTAGGAATGTTGTAAGTGGTTCCTTTCGTTCTAGAGCTACTGTATTTCTCTTTATGGGGAAGGCTCTCTAGACCTGTCTCTCACTTTTTGTCGTGGAAGTGGGCGGGAAAATGGGGGGAGATGCCTCTATTTACCGCCATTTTAAAGGACGCTGAACAAGGGAACCAATTTTTGGAAATCGGTGGATCCTCATGCGATAGTTTTCATTGTTTTTGCCAAAATTTTCGAATTCCGATGAATATCTAGGAATGCGGAGAGGTCAAATTGAACGTCGTGCAAGCTATAGAGGAGATGGGAAAACGTTCTCCGACACTTGGGCAGTATCACTAGAAGGCTCCGGGGAGATGCAGTTCTTTTCTTTTTGTTGACATCCCGCGAGGCACGAAACGGCAGGCATGCATAAAGGAAGGATGTTAGGTGGGGCTATCGATGGAGGGATTGGAATAGTAGCATTATGCTCTATCTATACCCCTATCATCCATTGCCATTCTGTACCGCATATTCTATTGCGCCTAAAACTAGGTTTATGACCATACCTTTCCTATAGCCATTCCAGAATGCTTAACCACGCTCACTATGCTCTACCAGTATTTATCAAGGGTCCCAAATGAGGAGTGGTATGACCGGGAAGGCTATTATAAAGTGATAGGCTCGGCCATGTCCTGCCCAGGAAGTTTTTAACTATTGTAAATAGTCCGAGCAAGCAGGGCAATGTTTTGGAGGGAGAAGAATAGAGAAATTCCCAAACTCTTCTGAGTGGCAGTCATGTCTCCTCTAGATGTTTTTCCAGCCCCCTTTTTCCCCTGCATACATTTTCCAGACCCATTGCCCATTGCCGAGAGGAAGGACGAGAACGAAACTTGAACCCTTCTGCCGGTTCTATGTAAAAAACCGGAGTACTTACGGACCCGGGAAACTACAGCCAAAAGCAGCATCTATATCTATGGCTCAGAGAAGCTGTACGCTTGTAGCTTCCTGTATGATTTTTCTTTGTTAAAATTTAATAATGCTGATTGATAGTGAATCGTCGAGAGTGAGAATTGATGAGGCGGAGGTTCTGGCCCGTTTTCTAGGGGCGGGTGGCTTATTTATTACCAGTGCCATGTCGCTTTAGGTGCTCTCAACCCTCATTCTCCATGACGCCAATGCAGGCGCTATATAAGTCCGGTTGTTATTTTTTTGATCAGCGGTATCCAATCATGCTGGAGTGTTCTCGTGCGGTGAATAGCACCCGGACTAGACCAGCAGTATCAAACGTAGGGCGATTCCAAAGCGTATCCAGAAGGGAGGGTAGTTAGTCCAAAGACCTAAAGCTTATATATATGCTCCAGGCCAGCGCACACTATGGTAATTGATCCCGAGAGCACCCAACCCTCGGTATTCCCAAAGCATAACCTTCAG
Organism: Tuber melanosporum; assembly: GCF_000151645.1. Taxonomy (NCBI): domain Eukaryota; kingdom Fungi; phylum Ascomycota; class Pezizomycetes; order Pezizales; family Tuberaceae; genus Tuber; species Tuber melanosporum. The sequence goes on from NW_003298895.1 coordinate 30,882, forward strand.
AAAGCGCGTAATCGCTATAAACTCAACCAACTCTACGCACTACTCTTAAGTATAGTTGGGTAGCTGCCCCGGGCGCGATACACTCCCGGTCGTATCACTCACAGCGGAGTGCTATTCTCCTTCCCCTCACTCGAATTTTGAGCACCCAGACTCCACTCCGGAATGAAGTAGGCAAGCACTTGGCCCAACCAGGGGAATGTAGAAGATAGGACAGTTGGGGGGGGCGTGCTAGGGTCAGGAGCGCCCGGAGAAGCTATGGCTTGTTTACCCCCGGTGAATCTAGCACAATACTACGTGATAGTCCCCCACTACTACGATTTCAACACACAGTATCCTAGGCCCTTAGCGCAGGGTAAAACGGTAGGGAGGGGTGTTCCCTATACATCTTTTTTGGCACAACTAATACTGATACTCTGGGCTAATCTGGGCGTATGTGTCCCGGAAGGATTTCCCCGAAACCGATTAAAGTTCTGTCCATAGAGTGTGGGTTCGCAGTGATCCGCGGCCATCTCCAGTATCACGGGAGTGGCAAGCAGCACTGGTGGCATCCCGGCACTCCCCGCGACTTGATTCTTCGGGATTGTACAAAGCGCAGCCAAAATCCGACATTGGGTCAGGAGCGCTGTGCCGACATGGTCAACAGGCCATCTGGTGGTGCGTTCATCTTCTCTTTTCTTTCTTTCGCCACTCGCTACAATGAATAGTGCCCTATACCCATTGCCCGTACGAGTGCTAGGAGAAGGTGCACACTAAAGGAAACGATTTGACGGACCCACTTCTATTAACACCGGCATCCTTTCCCAAAAGTGTTAGAAGGAGACAGCTTGCTCGGGTAAACTCTAGAAAACTGTCGCATAAAGCATTCTCCTCTGAAGAATCCCGTTCCCTCATATTTCAACCGGAGCGGGTCACTGTTTGGAGTGGATAAGGCCGGCTCCAAAGTATTTTCACATCTTCCCCGCGAGATCCACCATCCCAGTAGGCGAGCAGTAGCCTCCAAATCCGCACAATCTGACGCCTCACCACACAACAAGAATGAACCAAATGAACCCCAATCCCCTCTCTCCAAGATCTCCGCTCACAGGTAGACTCCCTCAATCACCCCGCGCAAGGCTATGGGCCGGATGGCTGAACAAATCATTGTCCCAAAACCCCCATGCTGACTCCCGTTTCGCCCACCGCCGCATTTGCCCGACGGCCCAGCGCCTCTCAGGCCAATCTCCCGAGTGACTGCCGATGACTTCGGTGAGGATTGCCCATCCGACCCCACTTCATGCGCGCAAAAAGCGATATGTGACCCTTGCAAATTCGGTGGCGTATCGGGGGCTTTTTAACGCGTTATGATATCGTATACCTGTATTCGAGTAAAGTGATGGCTGGTTGGCCGGAAGTTATGTCGCAAAATGCTTGCTGGTCCGTGACCCGCGCCACGGGCTGGTTGCGAATTTCGCTCCTTTCTTTGCTTTTTCCTTCACCCTCACGAGCAGCCGCCGTTTGCGCGGGGGGTGGGGAGGGTAATGCGCTCTAATAGGGTCTCTACTTGATCGGTTGGAAGCCAATAAGGAGGAAACTGTAATAATGGCTTATTGGTGTAAAGATGGTAAGCTATATCGTGCATACAGGGGAGGGTAGGTGTGGTGTTTTGCAATAGTGCGTACTGTACAACACAAACTTGCGGGAAGACGCGGTAAGTTTATTTCGGCTCGAAAGCGGATTCGATGGCGCATGGGTGCGGGCCGAGTAGTGTTATCTCGGCCATGTTAGGGGCCCTCGGACTACTTGGTGGGGTTTTGATGTATATACTTTGCTGCTATGATACCCAAGATTTTGCGTCGAATTCCATGCATAGCGTGGTGCCCATGCTGTGCCTCATGCCGTTCCGGGGAATGGGATTTTCACGGCCATTCACTGGTCAACATGAGATCCCCGGCGCGTATGTAGTTGAGTATCTACAGTGCCGCTGAGGGTAGCGGCACGCATAGCGCATTGTAGAGATTCACCCAGTGGGTAGCTATTTCCCCTTGCAGCTAGGGCCCGGCACCTTAATGCACTGGCATATACTTGGTTCCTGGATCAAGATCTCTACTCTCTACCATGACGGGGTCTGACGGTTCGCGCTGCAAGGCTAGGCTCCAAGTACAGTACCGATATCCCCCGCGTAAATAATCCAGTGCGTTCCTCTGGGAAATTGCTGTTAGTCACTTTGTCGTACTTTTCTTAACTCCTAGAAAGAAAGGAAAAGAGAAAGAAAGAAAGCGAAGTCCCAGACCACGCTCACCCCACCTCATCGGGCATCTAGCGTCCCACTGCTGTAACCGCTTGGTACCCCCTACCTTCCTTGACTCTTACGCTGTCGCAGGTAGCAGAGTATCTCCTGTCAAGAGCATATCCGGATGCTCCGGTTTCAGCAAACTAACACAAGTCAGTCGTCATGCTTCTCGACCACGCAAATACCGAGTGATGTTTTATGCAAAACTCACTTGTAAAGGTGCTAGTCGCAGCCCAGGACACCCAACTCCCCAGCCTTGGGATACCGGTAAGCCTTTTTTTTGCAAGCCCGGGCAGGAGTAGAGGAGTCTTTTTGATCTCGGGACTCCGGAGCTCGCCTTTGTGCTGTTGTCGGGCGAACAGCCATCTCTTGAAGACAATCCGTAAGCTGTTTTGACCCTCGTGTTATTACGGCACATGTCAAGTCCTCACTACCAATGAAGCGAGCATCTCAATTTCCTATTAACCCATACAACAAATAAGCTACCGGTTTCCACTATTCGCGGAAATCCCAAATGGCCCGGGGGCTAGGCCCTTCCAAGCTATAACTGAATATGGCTCCTTAGAAAAATCTCCAATTTTCAGATGATGTTCCTACGATATATTTTGAACAAAATATGAAGATCTTGACATATCCGGCGCCTCCCGTACTCTTAACCCCCTAAACCTTGCACAATTGCACAAGCAAGAAGGAGCAAAAAGCAATAGCCCAAACTCCACCAAGACGATAACCAGCGTGAAACCCTCTCCGTTCACGGACCAGTCCGAACCACCCCCCATCGAAAAACCCCGCGGTACCGAGAAAAACCAAGCATTCCAAGCATTCAGGAATTTTTAACAGAAAGTGAAGGACAATCAGCCCCTCATCCAGGACGAGGTTTTATTATATCCCACCCCAAGTTGCCCAATTCAGATACCAATTTGCTCTTTCACAGACGGAGGAGCCCCACCATTATTAGTCATGGGAATAACTAAAATTCGACAGCACCATTTGTCCGGCCTTTTTTTTTTCTTTTTCGGGGAACTGGGCAGCAATATCCAGCTAGCTACCCAGCCACTGGGTCCCACTAATCTAAGCTCTGAGACCCTTCTTCATGAGTGCCACCGAGAGGGAGGGCGTCAACCTCGCCCGGGAGCCGAAGCCAGCTCGACAGCGGAGGGATGTATCGTAGGGGTTGTCAATATTCGCGCTCTTCAATCTTGACGTGGACTATCTTATGTATCATACTCCACTTGACAAACGAGAGTGCAGTTCGCGACCACCCAACCCCGAGCACGATTGCAATACTGTCCAAAGTCTAGCTGCGTCTGCTGCTGGGAGGAGATAAGGATAGCGACCGAGAGGGACTATTTTCTATAATACTATAGCTGTTGGAAAAGAAAAGAAAAGAAAAAAATCACAAGCTCTGGCTCTTGGTAGTAATCGGGAGTTCGCTCAGGATATCATTAAATAGAAACAATCCACTCATTCCATTTTGGCCAGTAGTTTACCGGTAATTGTACCATGGACTACTACCAGTCGACGCCTAAAAGCCACAAGTAGGAAAAACACCACAGTTTTCCATGCGAAACATCTTCCTCCTCACATGGCATGATACAACCCACCTACTGCACCCCTCACCCACACTTTTCCAATACTGACCGACAAACCCACCCACCCAACCATAGACTGACTAGTTATGCTGCATTCGTGCAGGGGCCGG
>NW_003298895.1:34977-36893 GCF_000151645.1 Tuber melanosporum
TTAGAGGCCTCCTGATACGCGCGATCTTTCGGATCACTCGTGAGAACACTCACCACCCACCACCCACCCCGCAACCAAGGAGGAAAGAAAGAAAGCAAACGGGCAAACCATCAAACTCATCAAACTAAGCAAACAAGGCCCCCCTTTTTCTCAAAAGAGGAAAAGAAGAAGAAAAATTCTTCCTCGGTCTACTTTAAACCACCAAGCTGACAGGCGTGTTACAGAATAGCTAGCTATTGTACAAGCAGCTACTGTAGCTAGCTACAGTAGCCGGTCAGATCTTGTCCAGCCGTGGCGCTCGTGGAAACTTGCTGCCACCGGTAGATGTGACCGCTAGATCATTTACGGGTTAACTTAGAGACAAAAAACCGTCGGCTCGGTCCCTCGGCTTGACTGCTGCGCTGTGCGATTGCCGGGGATGTGACCGTAGCTTCCTCGGCTTTATCATTTAACGCCCGGCGGTGAGATTCCTCTTCTTGATTGTACCGTATGTAAGGAGCTAAGGAAGAAATTAACTGGGGGGGGCAATGGAGGAGGGGGGTTCTCACTTTGCCTTCTGGAGAAAAAGGTGGGAGAAGGAGCGGAAGAAGAAGCTAAATCGTGTTGAAACACTGGACACGTTTTGAAGATTCAACTGGTCCCTCCCTCCCTTCAATGCTAACTCTGCTCATCAGAGAAGACCAGCACAGTGCACCATCCTATCAGTACCAGTTGCAAAAATCCAAGCGCTCAACCAGCAAGCAATCAAGCAAGCAAGCAATCCAATGCAAGGAGCTCACTCTCTCACAATAAATGATGGACGTGGGGAAGGGGAAGAGGAAATGATAGGATATTATAATCACGTGTTATCGCATCATCCATCAGTGATACTAGATATGATCCCATATCCGATGATAACTGTCATCGCGGCCGTAACCCAGTGTCCAATGCGATACTTGAGCACGGTTACTTTACAGTACTGTACTCGTACTCACGCCCAATGCACACCCTGCAAGTGCGATATCATAAATTGGAGAAAAGGATAAAGTGAAGGAAGGGAAGAAGAAATGAAAAAAAAAAAAACATCATTGTGCATTCTTAGTTTTTCCAAAAGTAGTCACCCGTTTTGGTTTGTGGATGGAGGGGTTTTTTTCTTTCACTTTTTCATTTCACTTCTTCACTCTTCATTAATTTTATCATACTTTATTCATTTCATTTATTTTTCTACCTCACCGCTTGCCCTTCCCTTCTATTCCATCAGTGCTAACCTTATTGGTATACGGCCGCTTGAATCTAAATAGAAATCGGGAAGAAAAGGGCAGGATGGGGGCGAGAGAAAAATTTAGCTTTTTTTTTTCCCTCTCCCTCTCTCTCGTTTGAAAAAAAAAAATTTAAAAAAAAAACTGCATTAAATTTTGATGAACAAGCTAGGCACTTTTAGTTACATGATATCGGTATGCGCATACACATACCTCAAACAAACTCCTATGAACCATTACACAAGATAGGAAGAGTGAAGCAGCAAGACACAGGAAAGACAAAAAAGTATAGAAGGAAAAAAAAAAAAACTAACTTTACAATCACTCCCTCATAATATCATAGTTGTTGTCGTGCTTCACGTGTAGCGACCTTAGATGACCGTAATCAGTATCACTTCAGTCGTTTGAAAAAACACCTGCTGAAAATAACATACAAGAAAAAAAGTGTAAAAAGAAATAGGAGAAACAAGACATGATGTTGCAAACGCCAGAATGCGGGTGAGAAAAGGAGGGGGGGGAAACACCCCCAAGCCCACAAAATGTGAAAGAAAGAAACTTCAAAACTTTTAGTCTGCTTTTATCGGACAACAATTCTGAGGGGCTTGAATTTCCCTCCAACAGCTCTGCATTCGCCGCAGCTTCCCCTTCTTCCACCTCCACACGTCTACAGCCAGAAAC
>NW_003298895.1:37042-90157 GCF_000151645.1 Tuber melanosporum
ATCCAAAGATCAACAATCCGCGGCTTCCACTAACGCAGCTTCCCCTTCTTCCAGAGTTGAAAGCACATTCATCGCAGAAGCCGGACATACATTCCGTACACGCGAAAGCTTCGTGGATCGGTGTGAGGTTATCACAAGTGGCACACAAGAGCCTGCGGGGACCCGACATGGGGAATTCGGAAGCTGAAGTGGATGGAGGTGAAGCGGTGGGCGCTAGCGAATGGTGAGATGATGATGATGCAGTCGCGGGAGGAGATAGTGGTGTTTGCTGTCATAAATGTAAGAAAAGGTTTAAGCTATATCAACATAACCAGGAAACCCACCGGAGCATGGCTGTATTCGTGATGGTGGGATGGACGATGGTGGTGGAAAGGCTTCGGGTCAATTGCTACAGCGCGGGTGGTTGCAGCTTCGATGAGCTCATCCCAACGAGAAGCGTTGGAGGACTGAGTGCTGGAGTTGTCGGCGATGGTGCCGGTCTCGGGGCTACTGGCAGCATAGGGTTGACGCTTTCGCTTCAAAGAGGTTGGGTGCTTGCCGGTTCGAAGGGGAGGGAGCTGAGATTGCAAATGGTTGCGGTGATGGTTGTGGTGAAGCAATTGATGACGGTGAGGGTTACGACGGCCATCGTCGCTATCATCCTCCGTGTCCTGAGGGTGGAATATTAGCTATCAAATCCCAGTGGTAACAGGTTTGAGACAGAATATTATTAATCTGCCATGTCAGAGCACACAACGAAGCTGGCGCACCGTGCATGGAGTTCGCACGAGGCACTGTGAGACCTGGCTTGCAGTCACAAACAAGTAATAATTTGGGACTGACCAATGAGAAGCATTCAAATTGCCATCATTGATGGCGGAGCAGAAATGCCCCATCATTGGTCTGCACCCCGCACCACAGGGTGGGAAGAACGCTGGCTCTCGGGAATCGAGGAAAAAGGGAAGGCACTTACGATATCGCTGCGTCTAGAGCGCATCTCCTCCTCGAGGTCATCCTCTCCCATAAAATCGTGATTGTCTTCACAGTCGTGCTCTCCATAATCGGATATCACGGCTGGGAAGTTTGAGTGGAAGGTAACGGGATTTGTAGACAGGGATATCGAAGGAAGGGTTTCTGATTCGTTTGCTGGCGATGGAGGCGACATCCCATCAACATACTGCTCATCTTCATGCTTGGGAAGAGCTACAATGGGGTTAGTGGGAAAATTCAACAGTCAAATTCCGAAAGGAACCAGGGCATCTCGCGACGAAGATGTGTGGACGCAGAGAAGAGCCTTCGAGTGACCCAGTTCTAACTAACCTTTTCCAGCCTTTCTGAATACCGGCATAGCAGGAGTGGCTGGTATATGCTGAGGGTTCCTCATATGAAACTGAGCGTTCACAGCACTCGCCGCTAGACCTCTGGGTGGTAAATTGACCATCTTTGCGAAGGTTTCGGGGCTCGCTGGAAGCTTTGGAATCCAGTTGTCCGGATGTGCCCGTCGAATGTGCTCACAAATGGAGCGGTAAGCAAAGTTCTGGGAGACGAAGAAGGGTTAATATAAACCCGCCCTCGTATACATATGAATACCCTTCCGGATCTCGAGATGACTTACACCAACGCACTTCTTCCTGCATATCGAGCCATCGGCATTGAACAGCGGGCACACGACTTCTCCGTGTCCACCATTGCCGACAATTCCGGCTCCAGCGTATATTTTCTTCGCAACCGTGGTCGGATTCTTCGAGTTCAATGGGGATTTGGCCATAGCTGGCATATCGTCGATTCACTCGAGCAAGAGTTTGGTTGCCGTTGAAGAGATGGGACGACGACGATCGAGTAGATGGAGAGGACACGATGCAATGAGAGAGGGTTCGGACGGTGTCTTGACTCTTGGGTTGCCAGTCGGTTGGGAGAAAGTGCAAGACAGGATAAAGAGCACAGAAACAGAACCCGGGGGGGAGGGGGAGGGGGAGGGAGCAAGGAAAAAGTGAAGAAAAAAGGAAAGAAAAAGAAAAAGAGGTATAAATCGGGGGACAAGAAGGAGAGGAGAAACAGGCCGAATTTGGGCGATAGCTTCCTCTCCCCCCCCTCCCCCAACAGCTAGCTCTTGCGCGGGTCTCGCGTTTGATTGGCCGAAGCTCCGGGGTGACGAGCTGTGCGTGGGGACTTGGCGGAGGTGGGGGGGAGAAGAGAGCAAGAGGAGAAGAGGGACCGAAGGGAGAGAAGGCATGAGAGGGGGGGCCAGATGGATGAGGGGGGGCTGTAACTGTAACTGTACGTAATCGGCAGTTGCTATTCTGTGTCCCCGCGGCCGACGACGGTGGTGGTGAAAAATTTTTCCTTTCGGCTGGCTGGCGCTGACTCCACCCTGCAAACAAGGAGCTCGAAAAAGCTGTAGGGTTAACTCTAGAGCTGTTATGGTATTCACTCTCGTGATGTGTGGTCGGGTTGGCATTCGAGTACCGTTAGACTACGAGGTGTAAACATCATCATGAAGATGGGTACACCAGGTACCCTAACCGCATGGAGATTTGAGACTCAACAAGTCCCCCATATGGTAAATTATCGCGCTCAAAACTCTCTTCTATGATACGGTGTTCATTGCTGCTTTGATAAAGCTTCCTATGATGCTATAATATATTATTACCCATAGCCGTATAGTGTACTGTACGAGCACAGTACCCATAATTAAAATTCCCAATCCCTTTTTTTTCCCTCTTTTTCTTTTTCTTCCTTTTTTTTTTTTTTTCTGGCTTGTCGCGGCCTTATGGCACGGGTATCAATATATCATAACGGACGCAGCTTTCCCCGCCTCTTCGCATGGTATCATACAATTCTCGTATCGGCATATTCCCTTCCATTCCCAGCCTCGAGGGTGAGGAGTCGAGGAGTGGAGTTGGTTGAGGAGGAGGAGAAAAGCATTTCTTTCTTTTTTTTCCTTTTTTCCACTTCTTTCTTTTTTCCATTTCTTTCTTTTTCTCCTTTTCCTTTTCCTTTCTCTCCTCTTCCCTTCTTTTTCCGCCGTTGACTATGACACGCGCTGGATGCATGTCAAAGCTCCCTGATAAGAGAGCTAAAGTAGCAGCAGGAGCTACGGGCACACCACCCCCCTCCCTTTCTGCCCACCTCGGGTATGTCAACCTGGGCCTGACGCCATTGTTTACCCACATATTATAGCTCTGAGACCCCCTTTCCACCACACGCGTGCACGGTGAAAAAGCTTCAACATGATCAGCGAACAAATCAATTCCATCTCCGCAATTGGCCATGATACCCTCCTGCTTACCGTGCCGTGCATATACAACAGAGCAGGTAGGAGATCTTGACCACAGGTCTTGTCCTTTCAAAATGTCTGAGGGTTCGCAGCGTACTGGTACTTGGGCCAGTAGAGCATTTATCGTACCCGGATATCTCAACCCCAGCCCAGGGGGGGAAGTAGTAGCTACCGGTACCCTGTTGTTGTTGTTGTTGTTACAGTGCTCGAGTAGTGTACGAGTACTGTACTGTACTCGTACCGGTATGTCGTTTTTTTCTCTCAACCCCCCCTCCACCCCCTTCCCTTCTCCCAGCCGAGTGTTTACCATCGTCTCATCTCCTATGCTCTCGCACGTGGTTAGGGAAGGTACCCGCGTGGAGCTCCTGGACTTGGTAAAGACCCCCCCCTAGGCGAAGACTCGAGACCGGCACTGTAACCTCCTCTCCCAATTTTATCTGCACTTGGACCAATTCCTAATCCAGCCCCGCCCACCCCCCCTCTCTCCAACACTCCAACCCGCTATTCCACAACACCTTCGCCCAAAGAGATCCTCTCGAGCAAAACAATTTGAACTCGGTTAGCCCTCCTCCAAAACATGTTTGTCCTTCTGACATTATAGTGTGTTATTGTCATCGCCTTACCCGAAATGGCACGTCGTATCGTACTCTTGCCTTCGCGTTAACCGCTGATTCGCTCGTTTCTCCTCACATTCCGGGGCGCATTGGGCGGTGACGATGGGTCCATTTCAAATGTCTCTCACCCTTCTTCCCTCCTCCGCCCGATGCCCATCGGCTATATGGGGTGCATCAAATTTGCTGTATTTTTATACTTTTTAGTCGCTTCCGATACCCGATAGAGATGCCGGCATGGCAACAATCATCATGCATGCCTCAACTACCGCAGTAGCACATCCAAGTAAAGCAATCAATCAACCAACCAGAGAAAAGAGCAAGGCAAAGCAGGCCTGCAGCTGAGCAGAACTTAATTCTCTCGTCGAGCCCAGAAGGCGCCCATCTCAATCCACTAATTCACCAACACAAATTTGGTGCGAGGTTAGGCCCAAATAGTACCCACCAGCGCCTTTCCGGTACTCGAGCGCAGTTATATTACAATAGGACCATGTTAGTAGATTCTCATCCGGCCTTAACAACTTTGTATCGAGTTCAAAATTACCTGCCTCCACTCTCCCCCAGACAAACCGCTTTCTGTCCACCCACAACAAAAAAAATTTCCCTTCGGAAATCAAACTTTGGACTTGTTCCCCAATTGACTTCCCCACCCATGTAAGGATTAACGTTTGGAAAAATAAATCGCTGCTGTTGATGTCTCTCTTCGAGCCGGTTTTTTTGGGCCCCGGCTAGGTGTCGCACACACCGTAGTTGAGCATTATTATATGTATGATAATGCAATTTAAAGAAGGATGAAAGACATGCTGTGCGAGTACTGTACGAGTACACCCATGCATACATAGCCCGCACATGGGCAGAACTTCCAATGGCTTTCTCCGAGCGAGATGAGGAGATGGTGAGACTTTCTTGACTCCATTGGCCTTGTCATGAATTGAAAACCCGAGGCATCAGAAAAAGACACACCGTTAGAATAGCAACCAGTTGGGTGCCAGTTGCGGTACCGCGCTCCCGTAGTACACGTACAGTACTTGTACCGTACGATACTCGTAAAGTTATACCATAACAAACCAAACTCGAATGTGGCTTGGGTATGATCTAGCACAAAGATCTCACCGCCGTGAGGTGGGCAGATAGGGTAAACCGATCCGTAGGTTCAGGGATTCTTCCATTGAAACTTTTGGAAAGGGAAAAAAAAAAGCCCCAAGTGAGATGATGCTTTTCCGGAGAAACAGTCACAACCTATCACATCCACAGCGACAGGTTAAAATTAGCCTCATTCTCCATCGTGTGATTTGCCCCGCTACCTAGGTTACCCCACATCGTGAACCGGAGAGCGAGAAGAAAGAAAGAAAAAAAAAAAAAGAAAGAAAAAAAACTTCTCTTCTCGGGGACTTTATTTTTTATTTTTTTTTCCTTTCTTCCTTCGTCTGCAGACGTGCTGACCCTGGTTATGAGATGGCTTAAACTAGTCGTAAACTTACCTAGCCGGTCCAGGATGATATCACCGCTGAATATTGGTTCTGAGTTCCGCGCTGCTTGGAGCTGGCCGAGTTGTCTAAACATGGGACTGGGCCCCTGCGACATTGTCTCTCGGCCAGTCAGTTGCTAGGAGCGGTGCAGGGAACTTGTTAGCATAGTCAATTGCTTCGCAGCAAGTCTTCGGGAGCTCAGGACTTCTAAAGTGTCTTGAACACAGGGTAAGGGTTGAACAGGAACAAACCGCAACTCAAAAAACCGGCATAGCAAATATTATTATTTTTTTCCTTCTCTCCCGGGTGGACGGAATGGGAACCACCTGTACGAGTACTGTACGAGTACTGTCCTGTAGAAGATCACTGACCGCATTAACCGGTGCGGAGGTGGTGGGGGGGGGGAGGCTCCGAGTTGCGTGTGCGTTGGAGTCGCTTGTTTACATCGATTGTCACTCGTTTTTCTCATCCTAACACGCCCTTTATCAGGGTCTGGGCTGTCGCATGTGAACGAGGTGGCTGGACACAGAGTACTAGTACATTTCCCCCAGGGCTCTCTAGTGTACGGTACTCGCCAGGGGTTGGCGGTGGGGACTCGAACCGGCTGGTGTGGGGTGAATTTCCTTGAGACTATTTACTAGTGGACCGTCGCTCCAGGGACCTGGCCTAGTGCTTTAACCCCTACTCGAGTTACTGTTGTACTCGAGTAGAGAAGGCGTCGCTTCGGCGGTCAGGGGGTTAGTCATCTGCCAAAAGAACAATTTCTCTTGGTGGGAGAAGGAGCTGCGTATTGCACCCGGTACCGTACTATGCCCGTTCCGTACTCGATGCTTTCTTGGCTTACGTGATCGCGGGCCAGGGTAACAACGACTTCATAAAGGATCACCCGCCCTTGCCTGCGGATACATACACCCTGCAATCTTACTACTCAGTTGACATCTCAACATGCTTCTCCCACCGCTTTATCACATCGCATACAAACGACGGCGCCGAGAACGGGGCTACGCCGACACGCTTAGGTGACTTGGTATGTTCAGCTACTTGGCCTGGAAATTCCGGACCGGCGGACAAACTCTCGCTGTTAGCCTCCACAGCTCAAGTGCCCGCATCGTGCCGATTACTAGCTTGTACCGAGAACCGACTAGGAGCAAGCTATTTCCTCCTACTCGATTCGATGATGATGCCTAATTTACGGTGAGGGCGTGGGGGTGGCGGGAACTTTGGATCTGGCAACCTTTCGCTTCTCGAGAGGGAAGGGGGGAGCCCCAGTATTCGGTTTCGGCCCCCGCCGTTGTACCGGAGGAGTGCAATTTCCCGGCAGCCCAAGGAGTGACCACTGGACGGTAATTGTTGGTTGGCTTAGAGCCTCCAACATCTATTAGCCTTGGGGGCTGGGGGAGCCCACTAATCTCCCCCCCTCCTTAAGCATTGCGAGGGAATGGTGGGGCGTGCCTGTAACGGTACGGTACGGAGTCAGCGATGCTCTCGACTTGATGCTACATCCTCTCTAGAGGTAAGAGGAGCTACCAGTACCTCGCTGTTCGCGTCATCCTACCGGGCAGACTTGACACCCACCTTCTTGGATGACAACACAGGGGGTAAAAGTACCGGGCAGCGGTGGGAACCACTACCGTGGGCTTATTATTCCCGGTCTCTTGTAGAAGCTCGTGCGGTGCCTGAAATTACACGAAGAGAAGGAAAAACGGGCGGTAGTGGTATGGGAGGGTTAAATTGGGTTAGAACGGACGGATCCCAAAGATGTGATTGGCGCTGTTTCCATAGGGATTGGGGTGGAGGAAAAGAGGGCTTTACGAATTCCAAAGAGTCATTGCGATTTGCTTGATGTCTTGAAAAGTAAAGTAGTTGATTTCGAGTGATGAGACATGAGTTTGGGGATAACAGGGGTATTTGTAGTCTTTGTGGAGAGTGAGAGTCTGTGACTCAAGTAAAGGTAGTGGTGCGACAAGGTTTAAATTTCAAGTGGGTGTATATGTTAATATATGGGAAAGGAAAAGCTGCTAAGAGATACTCGAGATAAAATGAACGATGGGAAATAATATCTGTTGATCTGCCATTAATGGAAAAGATAAACTTCCTCAGTGCACCAACCGGTCGGGTCGTGTCGTGCCACGATCTAGGGTATACCCCACTTGCTAAATTGTGTGAACTGCATCAAAACTCCAAAGCCCCTAATAGGCCGGAAATGATACCCTCACCGTCTTCCCCTCCCACCAGGTCCCCGAATCCACTGCCTTCGCCGCCGCAATCGAATTCCTCGCCACCATATTCTCCACCACCCCACTCTTCACCACCGTATTCCTCGCCGCCGTATTCCTCGCCACAGTACTCTTCCCCACCATAACCTTCGCCGCCGCACTCCTCTCCACCGTATTCCTCCCCACCATAGCCACCTTCTTCATAGCCGGCTTCCTCGTAACCACCTTCGTATCCACCCCCATCACAACCACCAGTTTCATCATAACCACCATCTCCGCAGCCCTCTTCGTAGCCCACTTCGGCTTCCATATAGACTCCTTCAGAGGCATACACCTCACCCTCCATGTATAAACCACCTTCTTCACCGCCAGCATATGCCTCACCTTCCAGATACATCCCCTCTTCGCCGCATCCTTCTCCACCGTATGCTTCTCCCTCAGCATAAGCGCCCTCCTCGGCATACATTTCTTCTTGCTGCTGCTGCTCTACCATCATTTGCTCCTGCTGTTGCTGTTCCGCCATCATCTGCTCTTGTTGTTGTTGTTGCTGCATCATCATCATTTGCTGTTGTTGCATCATCATTTGTTGCTGTTGCATGCGTTGCTGCTGAGCCGCGGGACCACCCCTACCCCTACCCCTGCCCCTGCCCCTGCCACTTCCGCCTGTTGCACTATTTCCCCTTCCACGGGCTGGGGTCCCACCTCTACCACCGGCAGCGGCCCCTCCTCTGCCTGGCCCGGACGCTGCTCCTCTTCCGCCTCCGAGAGCTTGACCAACTAAACCTCCAGGGGCAGGCCAAGATATCCCTCTTCCGGTGCCGGTACCTCCCATCATTCCACCTCTAACTGGTGGTGGTCCTCCTCTTCCAGCCCCAGGTGGCCCCCCAACCATCCCACCACCACGCCCAGTGACGGTGGTCACAGTTGTAGTCTGCTGTTGGTAGATCCCTCCAGGCATTCCACCAGGCATGCCGGGCTGCGTTACCGGTTGCGGGCTGTTCATATTCATTGGCATACCCCCGTTCGTTCCACTCATACCAACCGGTGTAGGACTGTCCATGCCCATTTGCATGCCACCACTTACACCAATTGGCGGCCCGCCATTCATTCCGGCGCTGATTCCGCCGCTCATGCCTACGTGAACTCCGCCCATTTGATTCTGAATGGGACCCAGCATAGGACCCAGCATAGGACCAGGTATGGGGCCATGCATGGGGGTAGTTATCGTGGATGCAGGAGCACTGTACATTGCTTGAGATCCCATGGGTGGTGAGCGAGCAGTAGTCGCACCACCCCTGCCGACAACCATGGCCCCTCCTCGCTTGCCCCTGGAGCCCCTCGTGCCACCTTGCATCATACCTCGACCCACAGGAGCGCCTGTCCCAGCCATGCCACCTTGAACACCTCCTCTCCCTCTACCACCCATCGTCGCGCCGCCGCGGGCGGCGGCCTTAGCTGGCTCTTTGAGCTTCTTCTTCGGCACCCAGAATGACCCGGTGTCTTCGAATGCTTTTTTGATAACAGTTGTTGAGGCCTTGGACATGGTCTTTAAACCCTGAGCCGCCATCGCCGCTCCACTAGAAACAGTGGCCCCGCCTGGCGCGGGGGGTCTCGTGGCCATTGGGCGGATGGTAGTCTTCTTTGTAGTTGCTGTCGTGGTTGTTGTTTGTGGGGCGGTAGCGACCATCTTGCGGGGATGTTGGAAAGTACCTTGTGTGGCGGGAGCCCTTGGAGACATGTTTTGGTAACCTGCTTGGTATATTGACATTGGGTTTTGGGCTTGCTGAGGTGGAAGGGTAGTCATTGGTCGAGGGATGGATTGAGCGTGGTGTTGTTGCTGGAATGGGTGAGGAGTTTGAGCAGTTTGAGCAGTCTGAGGGTATAGCGGTTGAATTTGTGGGGTCGGGCACACAGTTTGGCCAGGAGGAATTTGCTGAGAGTGGGCCCCTACTGTGTTGTGATGGTGAGGGAGGGAGGGAGAGTTCGCGTTGAAGACAGACTGGGGACTATTTGTCATCCCCGGAGCTGGGGTTCGAGAACCCGAAGATAATGAAAGGTTCCTGTCGTGGAGAATAGGAACGTTAGTTGGGCCAGGTGGCACTTGTGGCATGGGTTGTTGCAGAGTTGGCGCTACTGATTGTGACCGGATCTTCGGTGATGGAGAATTTGGCACGCGAATGATGTTCGTTGTTTGTGCAGCAGCTGAAGGAGGCGGAGATGTCAGACAGGTTGTTACAGCGATATCCGTGAACATCCTGTCGTCCTCTGAAAACCCGTTGAATGTAGCTGATAGGTGGACTTTCTCTTCTATCTCCTCTTCCTTTTGGGAGACCTCAGGAGTGGGGGATTTAGCCTTTGCGGGGGACGCTGGCTTTGGAATCGAGGGAATTGGTATATCGCTGCCGGCGACTTCTGCTATGCCTTGTTGTGGGAGCGGAGTTGAGGATGAGGAGGTAGATTTCGTGGGTTTACAGGGCGGCATAGAGGTGACGGGGGAAGTGTAGTTGGTGGGAGCAGGTGTTTGCGGAGCTCGAGGTTCATAGTGGTATTGAGGGGCAGGAGTCTGAGGAGGTAGATGGTTAGGTTGTATTTGCTGTTGGTGATATACTTGTGGTTGCAGCTGCTGCTGATGTTGCATTTGCGGTTGGGGTTGTAGTTGCTGGTATTGCAGTTGCGGTTGTCCTGGAGCAGTGGGGTCAACAGGAATGATCGACGGGTATTGATAGTGCTCTTGATATGGTGGGGCGGGGGTGGCCGAAGGATCAGACCCCTGGTCCTGCTGCTGCGGGAGATAATAAAAGTTTCCCGAAGTCGGAGATGCCAGTGGAGCAGTTTGCTGGGCTAAGCTTGGCCATTAGAACTTCATCGTATAACCGGTAGTTGAATCCCTCCAGAGCCCATCACATAGAAGTACGTGGGCACCTCTAGACAAACACAGCTATGTGATCTCCGCTTCATCCCAACCTTTGAATAAGAGAGAGACTCACGGTAGTCCCAGGTAACTGCCCCTGTCATCGAATTATGAAAGTAAAACTTCTGCTGTGACTGATCCCAATGTGCAGCCCAGCCCTGCGGGACAGGAGGGGGCATCGGGGCGCCTGGGTTAGTGAAGCCCGGTTGCTGCATCGGTTGCTGTGGGATAGCCTGTGTTTGGTACATTTTTGCAAGCCGGAATGCCCTACTGAAGATAAGAAAGAGGTCGCGGGATAGGGGTTATGGATGGGAGAGAAAAAACACATCGAGGTACTATACGGCGGAAGAGAGGGGGAGCAATGGAGGGTCGATTTTCAGCCGCAGCCAGCGATGCCACTCCCCTGTGCTCAAGTTGCGCACACGAGAGATGTCTCTGCGATTGGTTGACAGAACCCACAGTTTCTAATTGGTGAGGATTAACCGAATCTATCCAAGGTGTTGGTAAAAATGCGCCACTTTCCCCTTGACAGACCCTTTTCGTCAATCTAAGGCCCTGTGTCACCTTGTCCGAATGGAGTAAATAAAATATTATTCTAAAGTTGGCCTGAAATTATCCTCGAGTGTAGTACAGGTATGGGGGTTTGGGGTTCGGTGAAGGGACGCTTCCTCGTACAGACCCCCCATCACCAGAATACCAAAACCGATCTCCTTTTTTTTTCGTAAATTTGTGGCGCAGTGGTCTCCCTCTCTTCGAGTGCTGTTGTGTGTGTAGAAAAAAGGAGAATCTGAAGAAGGGTTCCGCAGGGATGCATGGTAAATCGGTAATACAGGCGACAAAGCTCGCTTAAAGGAATAGTCTGGATCATTGTTTTTCCGGTATTGTATCCCGAGGCTAAGAAAAGCTTGAGTGAAGCTCATCCAAGACTTGCGGGAGTCTAAGCGGTGGTGGGTCATCGTGGTCGAGATATTCTCAGGTGATGAAGAGAGCACTAAATTGAATAGTGGAGGGAGTATCATGAGTCAAAAGTTAGTTGTTGGTTTGCATTGCATACATATAATCCTGTGGAGTTCGGCTATGGCTACTGTGGAACTGGAGCCGGAGCGTTGAGGATAATAGGCGACTTATATGACACACGGGGTAGTTGTTAAGATATCACGGGACATCTGCCCGTTCAGAGTTAAAGTTATGATATAAATACCCTGGTTTCATGACGGGTCAATTTAGACCAGCCCAGAAGCCTTCCTATTTTTATTGAAATATCGCTTATACCAGATTTCATCTAATTCGCAATTTTTACATCTAATAGTAACGGGAAAACCATGACGGGTGGCAGGGGCGTTTTGGATAGCCACAGATGTGTGTATGTCTTTGTGAAGGAAGCAGTGATACCACTAGCCCCAAGGATCCATTTAAAGAAACCGGAGGTTAGCTTGACTCTAACCTAGTGGCAAGGTTTAAATTACCTTGTAAGAGCCCAAAGTCCTGAACAAATCAACGGTATTGCGGAAATGATCAACCATTTTTTCTTCCAAAGAATATGTAGAACATTCAGTGCTGAGAGTGTCGACGCAAGTCCTATGTTTATCCCATACGTGCTTCTAGGTTTCATCGTTACCTTGGTGGTCTTTCCGGTACTGGTCCAGGTAGCTGAGCAATTCGGTCTCTCCTAACGCCTGAATATTTGAAAGAACACCGATGAATTCCCTGGATGGATAACGGTACTGCCTCCAGGTTCCATCGCAATTGTTAGGCCGGATTTTATGTATAGTCCAAGAGTCAACTCCAAGAACAAGCTTTATCCGATTACCCAATAGCCACCCCTCAACGCCTACCGCACCGCTGGAAGGGTTTGTATCCCAAAACTGAGTCAAGAGAAGCTGTCTGCCTGGATTGTTGAAGCAACATTTGGGAACGGCTGTCGTATTCTGGTAACTGACCTTTAAATACAGGGCAGCCTGAGCAGATCCGAGAACACAAATTATAGAACACATAGAAGGAGGCGCTGCAGTTGCTCTTCGAAATTTCTTAGAGCTGGGGACTTCAGAGTTTGCCCTTGTTAAATCATCTATCTCAGAGGCGAGGGAGAAATGGGTTGGAGAGGCGATAAGGTAATTTCTCGGGATGCACACATGGCCCACAGATGAGGGTTGAGAGGAATCATGAGAGGAGCTTGTCCACAATTTATGATATATACAATAAGAATTGGGATAATTGAACACCACGCTATGATGTTAAAGTCGCTTCTTCTAGTAAGGTTGGTTATATTTTTATTCTTTATTTGTATTAGGGGGGGCTAAAAGTTACTTTTTTTTGGGTCTGCTCTATTCAATTCATCTTGTCCATCTGAAAAGACCCCTGGGGACTGTCGCATCTGAAACACTCACTGCAAAATCAATGAAGAGTAGAGATTCAGAGCATAAAATTTTGAGAGACATGCAGGACTCAATGGTTTAGAGGTACCATGGGCGCTTACCGCTTAGTCTTTTCGCCCAACCCGGGTTCTATTTCCGGTTGAACCATGGTGTTCACTTTTGGGACCGTTATGATTTTGGGGTTTAGCAGACTCCATTTGGAGTCATAGTTACTGGTGCACCGATCACCCCCTAAATACCCTCGCGTGTTCCATCCTGCTGAGTACCTAGGTAGTTGGAATAGTTCCAACCCAGCTTTCCTCTTGTCAAGGGGACCCACGGATATAATACATATCATATTAGTGAAATGGTGGCGATAACATCGCACCGGTATAATACTTGTGCTCGAAGATAAGTGTCTCCCGCCAATTCTGTCCCCAAGTGGGGCGGGGCTATAGAGGCTGGGGATTAGTTATTTGTTTTTTTGCGGTGGTCCCTCGGAGGGATATCAGTTCCCCTGTAACTTTTCTTTTTACTGCAATAGTTTTAGGGATTCATGGGGTCATGATCTACGTGGCCGCAATACCATTGTAGATAGACCTCGTAGACTAATTCCGGACAGCCATTCCTGCTCTAGTGAGGCTGCACACTGCATGCCGCATGGCGCAGTGGTTTAGTTCGATGAGTTCTCGGGAGCATTGGGTACAGTAATGTGTTTGTGAAGCCAACAGCTATGGCGAAGGAATCGCCATTTTGCAAGTACCAGGCTAAAGTTAGTGCTTTAATGGATGCACAGGAGACAGCGTCAATTTCAGTGTTCGCGCCAAGTTAGGTACAGTACAGTACAATATCTATGCTCCGGGACGAGCGCAGATATTATGGGGGCCTTAGTTGATAGCTGCGGTGAGGTTGTATGTGGTCTAACAGTAGGGGTGGGGCTAGTTTTTTCACATGGTGACAAGATACAACGGGACTTAGATATTGTTAAGGGGGTTGCGGTCCATGTGCAATGAGCACTATGGCCAAACCGTCGAGCACCATACGCTTCCGGTATCATACAGGGTGTCAAAGCTTGAGCAAAAAAAAAAAATGAACAAACTCCCTCCGGTAAGGGACCATTGCTCATTCTCCGAAAGCATTTCTGGGGCCAAGGACTAGGTTCTATCTTTCTTGGCACACACCCCATGCCCACCAAAATCTGACAAGATAACAGGTGCAGGGATCATACCCCTTGGTGAGCAATGATAGAAAAGGTAACATTAAATTTTGCTAATTAAATTCCTCACTTAAAGCTGTGTTTTTTTAATTTTTTAATTTTTTCTTCTACCCATCCTATAACTACTTAACGAGGATAGAGGAAACCCCTAGGTACACAACAAAGAGGCATCTCTACCAAGCCGGGCGGAATGGGTGGGTGAGTGGAAGAAAGAAGGAAGGAAGGAAAAGGGAGAGCAAAAACGAAACTAGTAGATATCTCTGACTATTGAACCGTCCTGCGAGATCTCCCCATTGCCGAGTGCTGGGTATCGTTGAGCTGAAGGTTGAAGATCTACTATCATAGCCTTAGATGGTCAATTAGGATGTGGCTGTGCGTAACAAACTTTTCATTTTCCACCCAAAATCCAAGATTTTAAACAATTATACTGCTTTTTTAACAACTCCCATTGCTCTAAAAAAACCACTACATGATTTTCCTTAAGATTATCTATAAGGTATTGGTTTTTTTGACTCAATATTTGATATTTATAAGGAGTTATAAGGATTTGAAAACAAGGGAAATTCTCGTGCACGTTTTGGACTGTACGAACCATACAACTCACTACGGAGTTCCAACACCTAAGTTTTGTATATTTTACTAGCTAGGAGTGTTGGGCTAGTGTGGGGTCAAGGGTGAATTGGGTAGCCGCTGTACCCTTGGGTATTCGTTATACCCGATCCCATACTTTTACCCCTGCTGGCCGAACACCCGTTTCTACCATAGTAAAATATACAAAACTTAGGTTCTGGACCTCCGTGGTCTGTCCACCCTCATATCCTATAGGTTCTCCACCAGGCCCGTGGTCATCACGGTCCTCCCGGCCTGCCCAGCCCTCATCACCATCCTCTTCGCAACATTGTTCTTCGTCCTCTGCATCGCTCCCACTCTCGAAAGCGCACGCTCCACCAACAGCTGTGATGGGTCCATCAGGTTCCTTCCGGAAACAGATATCATAATATTATACAGTTGCACCTCGCTATCCCGGACGGCCAAAATTTGAAGAATCCGTCCGGCACAGAGAGGAATCCGGGATAACGTTGGAGGTTTTGGCTTTGGAAGAAAATTGAGAGTTTAGAGAGATTCATACGAGATGGCGAGGTATCCGGATTATTGAGATCCGGGGCAGCGAGGTGTGACTGTATTTTGTTCAAGGTGAAGTGGAACAGAATCCCTTACCACTCCCGGATGGGCTGTCCTCTGGCTCCTGGTGATCGGGAATTTATCACTGGCATAAAATGTGCAGTTCTCAAAGAGGCAACCAAGACGCAGGGAGTGGGCCCTGCGAAGATGAGCTCTATGTAAGGTTGTTAGTTACTGATAACCGTTATTAAAGCGCTGGCCACATCAATGAGTATGGAACATACTGTGCTCAGTTTACCAAGAGTTTCCTTTCGGGTAATACACAACTGTTTCTTGGAACTAAAGAGGTCCCCCAAAACGTATGGGCAAAAAAACGCCTTCATCCTCGAAGCTAGAGGGTGGGGGGTCGTTGCGGAATGGTGGCTCTTCTCCTTTTTCTTGCCTTTCCTGTCATTACCCTCCTGGCCATTTGCACGCTTTTTACCAAGCATGAGTGGCGTAGACAGTGTTCCCAAAAAGCTAGGTATGATAGGCCGAATGGAAGCCGGGCCTGGCCTAGTGGAATTCTTGAGGATCTAACCTCGTCGGAGCCTATAGGCCTCGAAGTACCTGAGCCAGGCCTGGCCCAGCCTGCTTATAGGCTGTATAGGTTTTGTGCTGCCTGAATTTTAGAGCTCGCTGAACCAGATGCTTGCTTTTCTTTTGTCTTTAACTCGTGTTCAACCTCACTTTTGTTCTTCCGAGCTCTCATCTGTCTAGTCAATTCCCTCCAAGCATTATTGGTGCGTCAATGGCTCCTGTTCAAATTTATTCCCAATGGATAGGAGAAGTTGAAAAACAATGCGGGCTGCCGGTAGTCATACAGATTCTCATGAATGTACCAAATCTGAACCTCTCATGAATTCTGAGGGAAAGAATGAAACACAAGGGAAAAGAATGAAACCGGGTGTGCTGTGTTTGGAAACTTTCCCAAATCCGAATCAGACACCCAGGTTTCCATGACAACAGTTACCCAATGCCACGGGTCGGGCCTATAGCAGCCTACCAGGCCTCATAGCCTTCTGTAGGCTAATGGAATTCTGTCTATACTAGACTAGGCTATTTTTCCGAGCGGCCTACCTTGGCCTATAGGCCAGCCTACCAGTAGCCTAGCCCGTTAGGAACACTGTGCAGCGTAGATGTCAATTGTTGAACATCGCAACTCGACCCAGACCCTGGTTGAACCTGGGTACTACTACTCCCGCTTGCCCTACCACTGTAGGATTGGCTCTCACCGGTTCTTGGATCGGATGCAAGGCTCTAGGTCTTGTAAAAAATTGTGGCGTCACTGGTTTTCTAACCTCAAGTCAAATCCCTGTATAGGAGCAGTTTTGTATAGAGAGGGGTATTGAATTGAATGTTTGCGAGAACCAGATACGGGGATGAAAGATGCCGATGAGATATTCTATGCGATGGTTTTTCCAGTTGTGTACAAAGAGAGAAGGAGTCCGTTGTTACCGAGAGCTGCGGGGTGGAGTGCTTCTTTGGTAGGGAGCATACACCTCCATTTCAAAATACTCGTCGTCACCACTGTGGTCAATTCGTGTACCTGTTGCTCGTGTTGTGCGATGAGGGGTGCGCAATAGCCGCAACACTCTGAATAGACCACTACGGCTAGGGCCACCTCTGTATTCCTACTAGGTTAAACCCAATTCTCCAGTAAGTTATGAATAACTTATATCCAAACCACTTGTTTCATTAATACAATCTCTGATCGCGCATCCAAGTGAAAAGCTACTTTTCGTCCTCCAACCTACTGGTATGCTATTCAATTCGCCGGCGAACTCTGGTTGGGTTATAGAAGGAATGGATGTGACGCGATCGGGGGAGGGCAGAGTTTATGAAATGGAGTAATATTAGGATAGTGCTTTGGGGATCAGGATTAACTCTTGTTTGTATCGCACTGTATTTCTATCGCGGGACAATTGGAGTTTACTTGGTAGGATTTCCGTCGGTTCAGGTCATTTTTATGTTCCACTCTAAGGGTTTTTACACAGGCGGTTCACCACGACTCAAGGAGCCGATTCGCAGTTCACGAATCGTGAACTGGAAAAGTGAACCATGGTACTAGTACCGGCTCTGGGGGTGGTGGTACTCAGGATGGTTCGGCGGTTCAGAAAGTGGCGGTACACTTTGACTTGCACGAAAAAAAGGATCAAGCACTAGCCACTAGTGGTGAAAATTTCATCAGCGTGCAAAAAAAGCTTCTCCTCGCAGCAAATGAAGGCGCAAATATGATAGTGTCTTCCTTTTTCAGGCTGGCTAAAGAATTCGCCCTTGGCTACAAAATATGCAAAATAAGTACGATAGTAAACCGGTAATCAGCACAAAGTCTCACACCATACTGCAATGAACCTGCCAGAACCGCAGTACGCATCTCGGACCTGAACGGCCAGTGTGAACATCCCCTTCTGGTTCAGCTTTTAAGCGATTTGCACCGTATGATATATGCCCGCTCCACCCCTATGGTAGAGCCAACCCAAATTTGTCATAGGGGTCAAGTATAGTGCAAAGTGGATCAAACTGGGTCCTCAAAACAGGCAGAATGCGATCTCTATCTAGTCAACAGCAACAAGGAATTTCGAAGGAAAAAATGCACTGAGGCAAAGCTACTTCCAAAGAGAATAGATGAGTGCTTTTTTTTTGGTTACGTGCCTTTAGCAGGAGGAGATAGAGAAAATTTGGGTGGGAGTGATACAAGTGACAGAATGTACCTACTTCCGTGCTGAAAAATACTGTATAGTCTAGATAGATAGGTAAAACGATGCGATTGACTGTGATTTAAGAGGATCAACAAACACATGGGCTCAACAAACAATGCACCGAAAAGTATCTTTAGCTCAAGGCTCTAGTTAGAAAATATTCCTTCTTTAAATAAATTAACCTTATTCTATTGATTTCTGCTTTATTCACCTCTCTTGTTGCTGGTAGGTGTATCATTTCATCCTACTCAGAATGTCTTGGCAATTCCAGGCTCAATGCCGGTCGGTTGCCACGGAATTCTTGTTCCACCGGAGGACCCACCTTTAGGCACTATGCACCGTAGATCACTTGGCAGTTTGGATATCTCAGCAATGAATGTTGCCGGGAATGTTTTTTAGGCTGGTGCTACTATCTTGATTGATGGAATGATGGTTGGTGCCGTGGATTGTGGTATGGGTCTGGAATGTCTCTTGGCTTGCTGCTTTCGTTCTTGGGCCGGGGATGAGTGGCCTGCGAATGAAGGGCTACTCCCGTGTCTTTGCCAAAAAAAAAAAACGCCGACTACCGAATTGTGTTGAGAGTGAGAATAACCCCCCTAAAATTCAGCAGTCTCCGTTTTTCTTGGAAAGGACGCGTGAGTAGTATGGATTGATAATGGCTGCGCTGAATTAGGATGTTTGTATATATATACCATTGGTATCATTATTACTGCCGTGAAAAGGTACCGGTGGGAGAAATGATATTCTATTTAAGGTTGACTTTGGTTTTCAATTGGAGGAGGGCCAATGAACGAGTGATAGGCACGAGTGATAGGACATGAGGATGGAGAATAGCTCAAAGTGCCGGTGATTAGGGGAGTGTGCACAACGGACGAGAGATAAGGACAAGAGAAAGAGATAAAACGATATTGCGTTCGGGCTCACCAGGTAAGAGGTTCGTCGCCTCTTAAACAGACGAGAGAACAAAGCTAAATATACTAAAGTAAGTAAGAAACTCTAAAAAGATATCCCGCTCGTTCCAGGTCCCTTTTCTCTTCCATAGCCTTTGAAAAAAATACACAGATGAACCCTCTCTATGACCCTTCACAACAGAAAAAGACATCACGAATACTCCCACTCTCCAGATATTTCCGCCAGTGCCACAATAACCTCCGGTATCCTCCACCTGCTGCTCCATAGAACACTCCCGGAATAGCCCCACCCGGAATCAACACAAAGCACGACAAGGGGGGTTGAGTAATTGCTCAGGACAAACTGTGGAGATGCGGAAGTAGTGTTATTGGGAGTGTATTCTGTCTAAGGTCCAGGGATGACTTATGGTGTCCCTAGTAATATAAACAAAAGTTTACTTCTTCAAGTCAAAAATGTGCCCATTCGTAGAGTAACTGTGATTGGATACTTTTTGAGCTTTGGTGGTCTTTGAAAATCGGCGGACCAATGATCACAGATCCTCTTTGTCATTGGATTCTTACTGAGGGTTCGTTCAGGTTGCTCTCTCCAGGAGAATTGCTCACAGGTGAGTTCCTCGCCGCCGAGCCCAAAAGGAGCAGGGTTAGAGGCCGCATACATGGCCCCCAAGTTGAGGGGAGCGAGGCCGTATAACGAGTCCCCGATATATCTCCTTAGGTAAATGGGACCAATAGGTCACTGTTGAGCGCCATAGCGAAGAATGAATTATCAAAGGGCTACGCTCTTGAGGAAGAAAAGCTTGTTAGTAGTGTCGATAGAAGGTATTAAAATAGAACGTTAAGACAAAAAAGCTCTAGTTCGATGCCTGTTTCGCAGCAAAATAGAGCCCTCGTTACCAACCATTTTCTCGCCCTCGACCAATTCGGGATTCCACTTTGGCCCTGGTCGAACCTAGAAATAGATATCGAATAGTTCTTAGCAAGGAGAATTTAATAGGAGGTTTATGGAATTGAGAAACCTCTAATAGCCTGCAAAATTGTTGCGGTCATATGCTGTGCAGTACAGTACTCTTTATAGGGATCCTCATACTCTACTGTATTACAGGTCCTCAAGTCACATTTGGGTCTTACCACAGCAAAGTGTGAAACATCAGGTTTTTATTTGATTTGCATGCTTTATACTCCCATTATAGAGAGGAATAATTGTTTTCACGATCTTCTCACCTTTTTGAAATTTCTTAGCTGGGCACCGCCGAGCTATTATTCCCCGAAAATCGTTACCTTTAGTTTAAATAGCCAACCACGCGCGAATTTTTCCGCCATTTATTGTGGACTGAAGCAGGAGAAGCCCCGACGCCACAGGTGGTGTTCGATTGATTTATAAGAGGCAGTCTACAGGTACCCCTCAAGAAGTACCTGAACAGAGGAAAGGAGGAGAGAAATGTTGAGGGAGGCACGGGAAAGGATGAAGAGATTGAGGGAAAGAAGGAGACAAGAAGGTGCAAGACTGAGCAGCTAAACGGTATCCATTGCAAGTACCGTGGGGTTGGTGAGCACGGGGGAAAGGAGTTGGAAATGTTGGAAGAGAAATTAAATAGGGAAGGAAATGGTACTTTAAATTGTAGTAGGATAGCGCAGATACTTTAGTATAGTTAGAAAGCGCGAAATGGAAAAAGTACCTGAACATTGGCGAGTATGGGGAAATGGGTATGGAGGGAAGTTGTTATATTTGGAGGATATAAAGGATAGAAATTGTAAGAAGAGAGAGTAGGTTAACGCAGATACTTTAGTATAGTGAGAAAGCGCGAAATGGAGAAGGCTTTTTTTAAAAAAAAAAAAACCTGAACGTTTGCGTCTGGATTTAGTATAGGCGCACGGATGTTCACAGACAATCCTCCATACAAAATTTTGATCCCTGTGTTTGGGTATCATACTATTTCTAAAAAAAATAACTTTTCATTTCGCGCTTTCTCACTATACTAAAGTATCTTCGCTATCCCACAAACTATCCTTACAATCTAATCCCTTATATCCGCCCCACCAAGTGTTCAGGTACTACTTGGGGGGTACTTATATATTGTCGCAAAACCTCCGGCTCGCTTGGAGGGTGGGCGCCAGATCTCAGTAGATTTATTGATTTAATTCGTCAAACTTTGCTGGAAGATGAGAATTTTAGTAGGGTGCTGCCACTTAGCCTAGCCTTGCCTGTGGCAGCCTTCTATTCGCCAGGTTCTGCTTAGGTGGATGAGATGGCCGCGCATTCGGGTTTATTCACGAATCTGCCCAGAAAATTGTGAATTGAAGGTATCTTAGTATCATAACGAAGCCGGGGCGCACAAGAGCCCAATCGGGAAGATACTGGTAACGGCTGTGTATCCGTAGAATAGGGGGATCGATCCATGGTACCTGGTATCACTGAGATAGAAAGAACTAACTTTCTACTTAGCTAGCTAGGTGGGCACATAAGAGTCTTTCTTAGAACCCCCACAAGACACAATATTCACTTACCAGCTGCCACGCAAATCCAGAGAGTTGTGACCGGGAAAAGTTCGTATTTCAGTGGTACTGTGCATCTACCAGCTTCTGCGGTTGGAGTAGTCCTATCTGGCACTCAAGTTAATTAGCGTTCCCGCAATCAGTTTTCCATGCTCACAATCTAGCACGAGTGTAGATGTAAGACACTCGTTACAACGTCTTTTGTAGCACTCTAGGAGTACGGAACAGGGGCCTTTCCCGCAAGCATGAACGCTGTGGAAGGGCATCTGAGACATGCACTCTGCAAATCTGGCTATGCAAAGTCTTAACTTACCCGGTACCTTAAAACTCTTCTTAGCGTTTCTTGTCCCTCAGGGGTAGACTTACGCCATATGCAAGTTATTTGAATACCGTATCCTGAACAGTCCCTGCCCTAACTGAATATTTAACATCCCAGTGAGTTGTCTCAATTCCGTTGGAAAGATCTTATCTGTCCGTGATCCTTGAGAATGCTGCTGCGTAAATACCTGTAGGAAAATTAATTCACAGGCCGGGCCCGGTGGGTTGAGGGTACTCTTGGTAAGCGCTCTGTGCATGGTGGGGTTGTGGCGGCCCTTGCAGCCGATCTGAGCGCTTTATCACCTGCAGGACAGCGGAGCGGACTTTCCCACATTTTCACAGTTTGGGAATACCGGTATCGTTGATTGCTGCACAAAAGTTTGCAAAACCCGCCGGAGTAGGCGTCACTGCGTTCTTTGCCCTCAGTCTTAGTTTCCCTGTATATAGTTCATTTTCGATCACGTCCCCATCGCTGGCTACAATGGCAGTCAAAGTATCCTGCTTAAGTAGGCAATTAGGTTAGGTATGTTCATCACTTCAGGGGCCAATTCTACCTTGAATGTTCCCCAGACGGGAGTTATCAGCATTGGGATGAACAGACAGTTCATCCGTGCCTAAGTGAGTTTCTTGGCCTACGGACCCACCGCATCAGACGTTTGGATCCTGCCCTTCCCCCCACGGTGGAGCATTTCTACCGGTTGGGGACTGCCTAGCTACTGTTGGTATCGTATGAATCTAATGCGGTGCAACAAGTCCTCCCAAAAGCGAAACCTATCACGTGATTTAACCAGGGTAGCGCAGAAACCCACTGTAACCCCGCCAGCCACCCAATCCTGGCGGATTTCAGGGAAACCATTAAAGAGTGCATAACTGAATCCGTGTAGGGCAAGGAGGAAATCCGAATGACAAGCTAAACTTCTGAGATGTGATGTTTGTTGAAAATGTCTTAGCACACTGAGCACCCCAATGCACGTGAGCATCACCCATGTGCGTCGAGAGACCTTGCCAGAAAATGAGTGTTGAGTACGTTTGCGGTCTGTGGAATGCCGACAACCTTATTTTAGTATGCAATAGGTCCCTCGAAGTGCTCAGGGCGAGGGATCGGTCATTGTTTCCGTTTGAGGCTGTGTCCTGCGGCGGTGAGGCGCAAATAGTGGAGCCCCGCTGTTGCGGGAAGAGGAGCGGGGTTGAAATCTCGGTATAAGTACCGATAAAGTGCTCTACCGGTAAGTACATCCCCTGTGTGTGCTGGCGTGACCCGTGGGGCGGACCTAAGACCTCTGAGCAAACTGTCCACAGATGTTCGAGTGTATCGAGTGAGTGATCATCTGGAATCCCTAGATAAGGATGTCAGAATGGCTTGAACACCCGAGGTGCGAGATCTCATGACACACCGAACTTGGAGTTTCATAAGTGCGCCGGGGGCCTCCTCGTGGGATTGAGGGCCATGGCTGGCATCTTACGGCAATCGCGCATATCTACTGGGATCGCTCCACTCCGAAGTCCGTTGTTGAAAAAACCCAACACCTGCAAAATCCATTCTTGAGTATTGTAGTAAGGCGGAAGGTACAGATTGGATCTTGGTTTCATTGGTTTGGGATTAGGAAGATGAATGGAGGCTCTGCTTTTGGAGCACAAACACACTTTAACAAATACCTATTCCAGTTCTATTATTTCTTTTATTTTGGTTTTGCTTTGGGGTTTCATCTGCCCAGGGATCTTTTTTCGCATATAACGGTGCCCTTAGAAACATCTGTCATATGCTGTACCGGTATTGTAAAGTACTACACAGTATAGTAACTTACCCAAAATCAAACCGTGGAATTAATATAAAAAACAGATCTGGACACTCTACCGCATTTCATAGGGCCTACTAATAACT
Organism: Tuber melanosporum; assembly: GCF_000151645.1. Classification (NCBI taxonomy): domain Eukaryota; kingdom Fungi; phylum Ascomycota; class Pezizomycetes; order Pezizales; family Tuberaceae; genus Tuber; species Tuber melanosporum. Next base: position 60,543 of record NW_003298895.1, read on the forward strand.
GCTCGCAGCAAGATACTTTTCTCAAGCAGGTCCATGTACTGTATACTCCTGGAACTCCTCGCAGTCTATACAGAATTAGACGTACTGCCTGCCCCGGCCTCTCCTCCGGCTCTATCCCGATGTCCAGTATGGTTCGCACATAACACCAGACCGCCACCTTTAGGCACAATACACGCGCGAGAAATTACCTCCTGTGCTCTTTTTCAGAGCCCGACAAACATCACTGTTCTGACACCTTATTTAATGGCTCGGTGTCATTTGAAGTACATAATGTACTCTCGAAAGCTTTCTTCCTATTTCTAATCAACTTAACCGTTAAATTAGCGCCTCTGGAAAGAAGGCCATGGGATGGGGGTGCTATATACTGGTGTTAGAGACATGGGGGGTGTACAATAGGTATTTTCCAGTTTGGAATCCCAGACCGTAAACTATCGATATCTTCTCCCTGTATTATTTTGCATTTGCATAAATAAACGCTTTTCGCTTCGCAAACCCGAAACCAGTGACGCAGGCAAAGTATTTCACGAGCTTAGAGACCACTGGAACCCTTCTATATGATACCCTGAAGTAGGAGCCTATTTATTTGTTCCAAACATGTGTTCGCCCGTGATAGAGAAGTTGCGTTCCTGGCTTACAAATAGCTCAGAGGCTTGGCTGTCTTCGAGCACTTTCAGACAGGGTAGTTGCCCATTAGATAGGCGTCTAGAGAAGTCCGGACAGCAGCGGGGGGATTTGAGAAACATGGGGTAGCCCAGTTACGGGAATTACGCGGGTGAGATGTAAGTTCTATTCTCCGCCTTCACACTTCCGGCGACGCACCCGAAATCTTGGAATATCTGGTGGGGGAATACTTGTACGTGGACGGATTTCCCCGAAGCACTTCTGCCCCTCATAGTGAACTACCTTAAACTGCCGGCTTGAGTGTACTGTACAGTACTGTACCCCGTATCGCTTACACACCTTAGGGTACTTAGGTGGCGATCCTGACCCCTTGCCCTCCATGCTCCTCTTGACAGGGCAGGGCGGTAACACCGCTTCCGGGAACCTATTAGTGATCACTTCTGGTCCCCTATCACGCACCCGTTTGGCCATCTACCGTACGAGTACCGTACTGTGTTCTTTTCGAGTTAGGTGCCTACCCACTCTATCACTGAGTTGTCTCCCGTGTGGCTACTCGGCTGAGGTCTGAGGCGCCGCACCCCTCAAGGAACCATCATACTGCTTATTATGAAGTTCTCTCCATAGGCTAGAGCAATATGTTAACATGGCAACTAATTATTGGGGTCAGAGGAAAATTATTAGTAGGTGGTGTCCAGAGATATGACGCGAAATATCCTAGATTTAACTTACTGTAAAAGTTTGAATAATTTGACGGGGTGCTATGAAGTCCAGAATTACTCCCTCTGGAAAGGGGGCAAAAAACACAGCAAAAACACAGCCCCCTTCCCACTTCCGAGACAGAAAAAAACAAAAAAATTCGTATAGTGCAACTTGATTGGGAGACCAGAATACGAAACACTAGATTAGTGGTGGAGGTATTACTAGTGTAGAGGATTTCCTTCCTGTGTAACTACTGGATAACTAGTATGCGACGGTGCAAATTATGTTGTCATGAATGAGGACGCCTTACTCGGCATCATCGATGATCGATATCTTTGATGCTTGGATTCCTAAGATGGAGGAGCTCAACCCTTACTTGATATGGCTAAGCGCCCATGAATGCTCAGATCAGATACCAGGACAACACAAGCAGATAGCAAAAGAGACGCACGTGGTCGAACTCGGATAACCAGCAACCGATTAGAAAGCGATCCAAAACCTGGATTACATGCGTGGGCGTCTACCCATGTGGGGAAAAAGGTGCTGACCATCTTGATTAGGGAATGTTGAAGCCCTTCCACTGCAAAAAATCGACTACCAAGTGACCCAACAACTAATGGAACAATTCTGGGAATTTGAGAAAAAGAAAAATTCCCTGCGCCAGTGCTCCAGCATCTAGTGAGACAAGAATAGTAATTCCCGACAGGGATACTAATCTTTGACATTCCACAAATATGTATGATGGTTTCTTCATGATTCTCGGCAAAAGCGAATAATCCGACACCGCATTGATCTTCTAGAGGAGTATGATAGAGGCAAAGACTGTATATCAGATCTCATAAAGTGAAATGGGGCTCATATTTTCCCTAGGTCATAGAGTGCCTGTAGGATAGCATGAAATTACATGGAAACTTTTTAGGGCAATACTCCCTTGCGAACGCTCTCACAAAGATTTTTATTATCATAACCCGCTGGATTCGTGGTTATTATACTAAGTCCTGGTGCCACCCTAGACGACCACTCCGCTTCCCCAATCCACAGCAAAAGAAGGTATATAAATTGCCCCCATTCAGTCCTCCAGATCTGTGGCCCCCAAATGCTTATCTCTGGTCGGAAAAACGTCACATGGGAGGTGCGATCGGTTGCTGACAACTCTGGAGAGATGGCGCTTGCAAGATTATGTGAAGAGGAGGCGGTAGGAGCACAGCATAAACGACCCCACCACATGAACTTACGAAATACCGTAGACCAATCCCCCACATTTACTCACCTACGGTACCACGCACCCTAAACGTCCTTAACGCTCTAGAGCAAACCTTCTATCATGGTATGACGAGTAGTCACCCGTGCACACCGCACAGTGTTACTGGCCAAGAGGTGGGGTTGATAATACAGTATCCCCCAAGTTAACCCAATGAACGACCCCGCGCTAGACACCCAGCAGTTTACCTACTGCCCCATCCACCGCCTCGCTGCACTAAAGCCAATTCAACCCCAGCTCACAGGATGGCGGGGGAAACAATTCATATCAAGAACTGGGCTTTACAAGCCATCAGAGTTCAATAAGCCTTAGCGAAAACATATATCATAGAAGTAAAACTCAAGGTTAAATTACCCCCAAAACATAATGCCCACAGTTTAGTCCTTTCCAGTTTACTCAGGACAGAGTGGTGATGCTAGGTGATGTCTCTGACCACCAGATTTACTACGCAGTATCATACTAAGGGCGAAGGTTGTGAGATGCCTCTATTTGCGAGGGTAAAAGGTTGAACATCGGAAAAATAGCTTACCAATTTTTCGTGTCAATCCATGTCATTGTTGAGGTATTTTCCTTTTTCCCATTTAAACTATGATAGCAATATTATGAATTTGCTTTGGAAAAGCTTATGAAGGAAGTTAGAAATTACACTTAAGTATCATTAACGATGAACATAATATGATATCATTTATTGAACTTGAAAAAACATAAAAAATATTCTACATACAGTTTTACCTTCTGACCTTAGAAATTGAGGCGTTTCACGGTGCAATGGGTTTGGTGTGATACACGTTTTAAGGGCTTTGCACCATATCATAATATTTTCATTCAAATAATTCTGACAAGAAGCCACCCCAACACCCCTGCTCCGTACTACTTTTTTATGCCTGACCCTTGCATAACTAAACTGGAAACACCTTCTCGAGCCCTCCCCCGTAATACCTTAACCTTTTCTTTTTCCTTTCTCTTTTTATCTCTCTGTTCCTTCCATTTGTACACTCCGCCTTCCCCAAATTTGTTTCCTTCTTAATGCAATTCATTCCTTTCCCTTCGGCGGTAATGATAAGATTCGACGAGTGAACGATAAATCCAGAAAATGGCAGGCAATAATGGAACCCCCGACTTTCTAGAGGGCGCTGCTGTTCAAGATGCGATTACACACATTGCCGAAGTGAACGGGTTGTCTGGGTTCGAAAAAGGATGGACTCTAAAGAAGCATACAGGTCCCCACGCCATGCTTGGAGGCAGAGCGCATTCATTCTTCATAGCGAATTTGGTGATGACGATATCTGCTATTGTTATCGTTTCCGGGAGGATTTATGCTCGGGCATTTGTGGCTGGTGGGTTGGGGGGTGACGATTATGCTATGGTTGCGGCGGCGGTGAGATTCTCTAGAAAATGTGGAGAGAAGCTTTTGGTTCTGGCGCTGACAGCCGAGTGGGGTATCGTAGATTGTTTTGATGTGTTCGGCAGGGATGATGTCCTATGGTGAGTTATACGGAAAGCCATCGCACAATTTGAAGCTAAGCGGAGAATAGGCGTCAAGCAAGCCGGCATCGGAAAACATCTGTTTGACTTGGACCGCGATGAGATATTGAGCCTTCTAAAGGTTGGGAAACTACCTACATAATCGGTAGAGAGCTAACCTTATTACCTGTTCAGATAACCTATGCCCTGCCTATCGTTCACACGCTTGGCCTATTCCCTATAAAAATGTCCTTAATACTATTCTACCGTAGATTATTCGGCCCAAACCGTTTCATGCAGCGGGTAGTTAAGGGTTTCATTTTTTTCGAGACTATTCACACATTGGCCTCGTCCATTGGCTTTGTTTTCATTTGCACTCCAATACACTCATGGTGGAATATCTTGCGACGTGCCCAGGACTGCCCTACCCTTCGCCAGACTATGGCAATCTACATTGGCGTACGGGCGGTCAGTGTGTTGACAGATATATTGATTGTCCTCCTACCAATGAAGTTTGTGTGGGGTTTAAAAGTGTCGGTAGGGCAAAGAATCGGGTTGGCGACGATTTTCGGGTTAGGTGTGCTGTGTGTCTTTCCCATTTTTATATCCTCCGGGAGGCGGGGATATGGACTAACACCGATAGAACATGCATCGCTGCTATCCTGCGACTTGCTTTCCTGCCCAAACTTCTGCTCTCACTAGATATTCCTTGGAACGTCGTTCCTGTCTCCTTACTCGGCCGGGTGGAACAGTGTCTGGGCATGATAACCGCTAGCATTCCAGCGCTCACAGCCCTCATTTCAAAGTAACGCGAGCCCCTCCACTCCGCTTTCACGATCAAGTATCACCTAACATAAAATAATAGGTCACGCGGTCGCCTCCCCCATCGGCAAAGAAAGGGTAGTGGATCATCCTACGAGCTCTCAGGCCCCGGAATGGCCAAACATCCAGCTCAAAGATTTGACCTCCTAGCCTACGCCTACGACCCCGACGGAGTGAACATAGTATATACGACGGCCTACGCCGGGAATACCCCCGGGCGTCGCGGCAGGAGCGCCGGATCCAGCGACCAGGATCTCCTGGAAGAAGGTGTGAGGTGGACGGAACCAAACACAATTTCCAAGACTACTACTGTAGAGGTGAAGATGTCCTCGCGTTGATGTTTTTTTTTTTTTTTCTTTTCTTCAATAGAAATGGGCCTGCTGGAGCGTGTGTATTTTATCTTTGTTATAACAATGTCGTGGCTGCTTGAGTTCTGGACTCGAATTTTCGCTGTGTGATTCTCTGGGGCGCATTGGTCATAATGTGAGAGTCTCTTTACCCTCGTTTGCGGGGTAAGTATCTTATTCACCCGGTTTATAAAATCCTCTTTGTCGATAATCCATAGATGAATCAATATTTCTCACTCTTGTTTTCAGGATGCCTTCATAGTTAACGGATGAGTGGCTCCATATTTGGATCTCCGGAAATGTAGGTGGTGTCTTGCCCTGCCAGAGCATTTGGAATTTTGTTGCAACCCCATCCGGGCTCGAGGAACCCGCATGAACGGCTCCCAATATGCACGGCTTTCATGACATCGAATATTTGCTCCGGCGCGGCGGGCCCCAAGCTATAACCTCCGCCCCTGTACATACAAAGTACAGTACCGGTATGGTACAGTCGTGTCCGGAAAGTCCCCTCACTCTTGCACAGCAACGGATACTAGTTCATATTCTACCCCAATCTTGAAACTTTTTCCAATAAATCAAAATGTCAATTAAAGAAAAAAACTACGTATACCAATCCTGGCTGCGACGCCAATCCTAGGTTCCCAATTCGTAACACCTGGAAAACATGCTATCATACCATACCCTACCTTGTCAGTTACAGTACCTTAACTTTAAATTCCTATCTTATCATTTCAGAATGTGAATACGTATGATACGTCCTCTAAAGTCCCAAACCCCATGGCCTAACAAATCCGGTAGCCGTGGGGACAAAGTGAGGATTCACAAGAGTGACAGGTTCTATCTGAGTCTCTTGGCAAAATGTGCCAGGTTGCTGGTTTCCGGACCCTGCCCGGGCACCTGCCACTTCTTCGGGTGTGATATGATACAGGCATTTGAGGATGAGTTAGTGCTTTTCCGGTCTCTTAGTTGGTGATCAAGGCACGCTGTAGCCCTGTCCTTTTGCGAGGCAAATACCGTCGGGAACCACTATTGTCCCTTGCCAACTTCAACGACAATCCTATCATGGAGAGATCAACTGTGGGGCCAATGAGGGGCTTGAGGTCCGTGGGGGATCTCCTGGCACATGTCATTCCTGGGGTCAGAGTGATGGGTGTCGAGCGCTAACCTTCTACGGAGGAGAACTGTCGGCACCTTTATCGTTAGCTTTCGCGGGGCATCCCGCGCTATCCAGCATCATTGATATCCGCAACGAGTACTGTGTGATAGATTGCTCCGCTGAGAAGCCTGCACCATGGCAACTGCCTTATCTCTCTTCATCTCCCATCATAACTTCTCAGATATAGGGCTCATGCGAACTCATGCGACCCCCGACTTTCATGCCAAATCTCAACGGGCACATGCTCTAAGTAGACCTCTCTTAGTGGGTTCTTGGCGTGACATTTGCCCCAGCTACAAACCGTGCTTGCCGGCTGACCTCCGCGACGCCCAAAAATGGATCGTGTGAAAAGGGTTTGGGACACGCTATTATTGGTCAATTCACAACCCTGGTCGCCAAGATACCGTTTTGTTAACCTCCAGACTACCGGTATCATACTACACGGTAGAGGCACCCAGGAATATGTTTTTCGCACAGTTAATTTAGGTTAACCCGCAAAATAATCCCTGTCTTGTACGAAAAACATATTCCCGGGGTGCTTGTACTAGTACAGTACGAGTACAGGTACTGTACTCGCATAATAATAGAACTCTTCCTGGTCACTGCCAAAAGCTTGTACAAGAATCTACCCAAATTCCAGAACAAGTATCACAGTGTACTGTACAGTACATCGGCTTACTTCGGACCTCCTTATATCACCTCGGTCGGCACAAATAGACACGCCCACCATGAACCGAATCCGCATTATTCCCGAGATCGGTTTCACGCATAAGGGATGAGATTGTATCATAGCGACGGGATCAAGAGGCTATTGGTTACCCACGGCGCGCGGCTGTGCTTCGAGATGTTGCCTGTGACGGTCCCAATTGAGAACGAAACGGATAGATACAATGACATACTCTACTCGTATCGTCCTCCGTCAACCGCGTCGCCCATCTTCTGCAGTGTTCCTGAACGATGAGTTAGGTTGCTGCGCCCCGCCCGCCACACCAATTACCCTACAATTCCCCTCGGCACTTCCCCCACATTGAGACTTCTGGATTCTCAAGGGAGAGAACATTTCCCAAATATTGTCCAAGGTATGTTCCAGCAATAAATGGCCCACAAACAACAAGCGGCCGGACTTCCTATGTATCAAACGAGAGCATCTCGGCTCATGTTTAAATCAATAAATTAAGACTAGCCAACACAGGAACATATCACGCCAAAGCATCCCGATAAACCCCGCAGAATTGATATATTTTCCCGAGTTAATACTATCATAGTAGTGAATGGAGACGGTTAGGGACGGAAGGGCGCGAGCCTAACCTCGCTGAGATTCGCGCATCCTTATTACGCCCTCGGATATTCAGGGAGAGAACAAGTTCAAGTTAGTCCCGCGTTCCGTATAGAATCTGATCACTCACCAGAACAAGTTAATCCTCGTTGCTGTCACAGGCGAATCAGGGGAGTTGCTAAGTGGAAGTATTCCAATACGGGCCATGGTCCCGGGCTAACGAAATACGTCACACAGATCATTGTGGTCGACTGCTTGATTTAAGATAATAAATATCCCAAACATCTATGGGGGATATGGTTTAGTGGTATAATACCTCTTTAGCATAGAGGTGGTCCGGCGTTCGATTCGCCGTATCTCCATTTTTGTTTTTTTTCACGACTTTACAAGTCATTTTTAATCACTTCTCCACCCCCCCTCTTCCTTTGAGACATGATAATGACAGTCTTTCTTCCGCTGATCCCCCTCCCAAACAACTAAGGTTACCATAACGTCAACCTTCCGCCATCATATCCAATAGTTGCTTCTCCATCACACAATTCAACCTTATAGACAAAAAACTAACCATTCAACCCAATCAATTAAAATAACCGGTCGTTTAAAACCAAAGTTATGACCATCTAGCAATAGTACCCATCACACCTAAAAACCTAGCACAGCCCTAGATCTAACTTCTACAAAACAATCCCGCAATATCCATGCCTCATCGGGTCAACCCAGGGGGGCAACTTCTGTCTGATGCATGAATACCCCATACAACACCTATGCAGCATATCGCAGTTCTCCCTGATATTTCGACAGCCTAAGAGAGTTAGTCCAGGCTGCCAGCCTAGCGGTGTTATAAATCGTTACCTCCAATCACCCATTCCCAAACTTCCACCTTGACACCCTCCGGCACTGGTTCGGGTGGAAGATTCACTCCAGCGGCTATTGGCCAGTAAGCCGAAGCACTAGAACCAGCCACCACTACCCCCTAGCACGCGAGCTTTTCGGTGATGGACTCACCACTTGTTTCTTTAGCCGCAGCTAAGAGGCCCTCCTGGGCATCATCCAGAGAAGTGGTGATCTCCGGGGGTGGCCCCGGCTTCGGTTGGACACCGCTGATTGTGAGAGCCATTGGACTGTACCGGTCGTTGGTGCTAGCAATCCGGATCCTGCCATTTCCCACGGGGTGTGATAAGGCTGTCTGGAACAGAGTTAAGGGTATTAGGGCGACGTAGAATAGATTGAGGTTTGTAGACTTCATGGTGTATCAGGTCAAGATGTGCGGCAAGTTATGAGGGGCGGGAATGGTGGGGGAAAGATAGGCAGCGGGTGGTTTATAGGACGTCTAGGGAGAGTAACTCGTGCTTACGTATCCAGCCGACAGGATACGTAGTCACTGAAGCTGGAAATGGTAGGTCGCAGTTTTCTTCGTTTATTTTCCCGTGCCCGCTTTTCACCACTTAATTTTACCAAAGGTTTTGGGGTCCTATTACCGCATTTCTTAGCTATCTGGTTTCCTATCATTAAGGTTTGTAATTAAATTTTATATGTTTTCCTCTCCTCGTCTAATCATCTACACCACATACTCGGCCCTATTCCCCGCCACCGTCTCCGAAACCGAGTGACAACAGATGACACCCCATGGGCCGCTCGGGTGAGCGATCTTTTGGACAGAAGGCTTACATATCCATACCGGGGCTGGTACTGCAAAAAAAAAATTCGACTTTTGGGTGGCGGTACTTGTGATAAAGACTCTAAAATTTCTATTTCACGCCGATCGCACATTCAGGCTGGCAGGCCGTGTGCAAAATTCACGTCCGAATGGTTCAACTTAGGGGGCAGCTTCATGTAATAGCGTTCACGGATAGAAAAGTCTCCCGGAAAGCGTTTAAGACCTCTGATACTGAGCTTTGACAACTGTTTCCACAAACTCCAAACGTGGGAACTCTACAATCGAAGCCTATTTCCAAGGCAGTATATCCCACGCGCAAGAATTGAACCAGCATACGTCTCAAAGCGGTAGAAAGCCGGCATCATTGGGAGGGGGTCTCGGCGTATGTACCAAAGAGCCTTATAATTCGCAAATCCTCTTCCTACAACGCTCCGATTCCTCTTCTGAGTTTTCCCAATGTCTCTTTCGAGTATTGTGGAAACTTGTTGACTCCTCCAATACGCCAATATCCCTCTGACCCTCTTCACGAGCTTCCTCCTTCGCAGCCCTTTTATTACTTTCCGGTTCGTCCTCCTTAGCTTCCACCTCACCCATAACTACAACGCAAACCCCTGTCAGCAAGAGAACCATCTACCGCGAAAATAATGACGGGCGAGAACAAACCTTGATCCTCCCTGACCTCACCCCCCGGTTTATTCTCAGCTCCCTCCTTTCTCAGTCTCATAACCCACCTCCTCACCATAGACAAATCCCCATCTCCTTCGAACTCATCCACCCTATCGCTCAATTGAGTGAGAAAAATACTGCGCCCCTCGTGTACGCCACGGTTGTATTCGGGGATGAGCGAATCGCGTGTAGCACGGTGTGTCTCTGCAACACCTGCAACCACCTCCTGAAAATGCTGGGTTACTGGGTTCATTGTCGTTCTTAATGCAGCGCCGATGCCGGTAATGGCTTGCTGCGCACGTGGAGGTTGTTGGCATGGAAGTGGTTGTTGGCGGTATCATAGTGAGGTTTATATACATACTATACCGATGGCTATGAAGTGATTACGTGGATGAGGTTGGGGTTGGGGCAGAGGGTATCATTGGGAATTCTTCTGTGTATCATACTCAATCTTAAAAGGTGGATACAGAGAACGCAGCTACGGAGAACACAACTTCGGCAAAAAAATCATGGCTGAAAAGCCTAGAGAACCTAAGCTCAAAATTGATACTCCTCTAGCCAGAAATCTACAATGATACTAGTACGATACACCCTCCAGCACCCGACCCCAGCAAATATAAGGAATCTGATACCACTACCCAAGCGCCAAGCTATTGGCCAGAGTCCCCGGTTCGTTGCCGAGGTCTCCCAACATGTGTTGTACTGTACGAGTACTGTACCTGCAGAATTCAACCCCTTAGAATTGCGAGAAGTGATTAGTAAGAAACTACTACCTACTTCATATTTGGCTAGAGTGGTGGCAATCCCGCAATCCCGCAATCCCATAAGTGAAACCCATCGTCTATATATCCATCGATACCCAAACATAATCGATGCCTCCAAACCCTAGCTCAGTCATCTCCCATCTAGACAGACCCGTACAGTATAGTACCAACAAGGAAAACCAACGTAACTGGAAGATTCTCCAAATATAATATCTTTCCTCGCCTCGCCCACCTAACCAGGCCACCAATGAAGAACATAAGAATCTGAACCTCACCCCACAACTTACAACACCATCTCAACTCCTTACACTAACTGTTGCCCCATTGTTTTCCAGAGAGGACACCGATACGCTAGCTGACCTTCAAGCCTTTTTTTCTACGTACAAACGGATAAATGAAAACCGCAACCGCACATCCGAAGAAATCACGAAGGCGAAGAGAATTAAAGCAGAAAACTCATGAGGAAATAGCAATCGAGAAAGTACAAAAGGGGTAGGGAAAGGCTACCAGAGAAGGGGATGAAGGATCAAGATGGGCTAGTGAGAAGGAGAAGGATAATCCGGAAGGAAAATGAAAGTATGGGCAGGGAGGAAATATGGGATATGGTAACCGAGAGCAATTGTGATGGCACAACGCTCTTGCAGGCTTCTGGGCCCAGGTACCAGTATTTGTCCAGTGACCGGCAGGACCCGTACGAGATGGAGTCCACGGCAGACCAGTAAACCCTGGTCACCTTTTGTATGATATCATACCGAAAAAACCCTTTACTCGAGTACTCTTACTCGTAAATCCACCATCGGAGATCTCAAACAGAAATTAGTATCTAAACCACAATAGACTTAGCTGGGTAGGTTAGCGAAATAACGAATACCCGTTAATTAGATCCAGCAAGCTCGGACTCCCCAAGCTATACTCTGTCTGGATAACACTAGTCCTTCTTAGAGTGTCCCGTCTTGAATTGCGAGGCTTGAAGCCACGTTGTCCGATGGTGGATTTAAAGGGTTTTTGCGGGTATTTACCACTCCACAGCCCTAACTCATTCCACTGCACAGCGAGCCCCCGCCATAGACTAGCAGCCATCCGCACATATATGATACTAGCCACTATTGCAATCCCGCCTGAGGTTCAATCAATGGTATTGCTCAAACCTTCATACAGCTCGCGATCACGGGCACCCTCTATGCGATGGAATACGTTACACTCCGCAGGAAGGCGTGATGACATGATAACATATTATCATAATAATAATAATAATGGTGATGAGCGGGCGGGAGGCGATCTCTGTCCTATGATTATTTTTTTGAGGGTCAGTGATCTACAGGGTAATTTATTTGGAAATTTTTTAAAGCCTTGCCCCATAACTTAGGGTTAAAGAGAGCAATGCCCCCTATATCCTTAACTACACCTATGGACCTCAGGATTCAACCGAGTTTTAGTATTTCGGCGAAAGATCGCGCAAATATTCTCTCGGTGGGAGAGAAGCCGCCCCCTAGTGTTGTGCTAAGAATCTAATAAATTATATCTTCCAGCACACCACGCTAGTACACCGATTACCACTCAGTATCAAGAGTCCTAAACGCAGCTCGGCGCGCATTCATACCCAAAAAACATCCGGTATTGGCTTCACAACCAATACCACATATATCTCCACAAGGACTCTAATATTCAATCGTTGCTTTCCCATACGACTTCCCATCATACACCAAGTCCAGCTCCAAATCGGCTGACCCAACCTTCATGTCGACACTGAAACTGGCCCTCGAAACCGGGTCTTGAAAGAAAAATAATAATACGGATTTCCTGACTTGGAACGCTGACGGTGGCATCGTAGTCACGTCACAGGTGACCGTCCCCAACGTATCCACCACTTTTCCGTTGTTAGTCTTCTGCCAATTCACAAAGGGCAGGATAACCTACTCCAGTGCTTAGCACTCAGAGGCGGACTGTCAAATTTGCATCCTACGAGGGAGAGTTTTACCCTCTGTCCATCACCCGGGCGGAAGGAGACCCCGCAGGGTATCGAAATTACTTTTTCATCGCTGGCATCATCGCCCTATTCTTCCTTTCAACCTTGCATCTAGTCAAGTGCGGTGGCGGAAGAGATCGTATATACCTTTGTTGCTAGCCACTCAACGTTATCCCGGCTGTATTTTGTCCCGTAATAAGGATCTACGAAGGAATCTTCTTCGTCGTGTACACCCGCTTCAAATCTTTTGGCTATTATTACGCCGTAATGTTGCTTCAGCTTCCGTGTATGGACTATGCCCTCGAGGCCATGGAGAACTGCGCCCCGGACCACAGCAGACCAGCTGTAGGTTTTCAGTACACCACTATAGGAACTGGCTTGTGGGATTTCGGCGAGCTTACCAAAAGGTGGGATTGATGACTCGGATGTTGTAGGACTGTCGCTTGGCCCAAGCCTGCACTTGTTTAAAGAGATACCCAGATTCGCCGAAGCCGCCAACCAGGAAGATTGTCTATTAATTAGTTTAAGGCATAAAATAACAGGCGAGGGATATCATACAGATATTTTATTTGTAGGATCCAATCTGTTAGAATCCCGGACCTGCTGATCTAATAGGGAGATTGCCTGCTCGACGATCGGATCGAACAAGCTCTTCATATCGGCCCTATTCAATACCTTAGCCCCATCGGCCCATATGGATATAGGCAATAGCCAGTTTACGATACTCACACCGTCAATCTCAATTCTCCATCCACAATCCCATTTTCGGGATCATCTCTCACATACCCAACGGGGATCCGCCAGAAGTCTGTACGAGCCGTCGTTCCAAACCCTTTCTTTGCCATGTCGAATGTAGTCATAAGGGAGCTCTGTGGCGCAGTCTTTCGAGCGGCCCACCCCCTAAATATGGGTCCAATGCGGGATTCTAAAAGGCTAAGGAACGCTCTGTCTACCGCAACCGACCCACATTTCCCACCAGAACCTATAGCGGCTTCGTATAAGCTTAATTTAGGACGCACCTTCTCAACCGTGTAGGTTATCAAATCCTGGGAATTCAGCAACTTCTAAAGCTAGTGCGTTGTCCAAGTTAACTTACCACTGTCCCGCCCCCGGCATCGCAAATAACGACTCGCTCACCTGGCTAGGGTTTCGTTAATATTAACCCAGAAACGCCGAAGCAGAAGAGAGCCTACCTCGAGAGGGCTACAGGTATCAGAGCGTTCGTGGTAAATCTCCTTAAGACAATAGGATGCCGCAGCTTCAGGTTCTGAAACCATTGTCAATGTATCCCCAGCTCTCGATGTAAATCCAGCATCCCTCGCTGCTTGACAGGTTGCGTTCTGCGCCTCGTGACTCCATATTGCCGGCGTCGTCAAAACGAATTGAACCGGCGTATTATCCAGTGTATGGATGTCTCTTTCGCTCAGTGTCTTCATAAGATGCGTGTACAACAGTTTGAGGTAATCCGTCGTGGTTTCTACTGCAGTCTTTCCTGCGGGCAACGGAATGTTTGCGTACGAGCGTTCCATGGATTGGGGGTTCGATGCGGCCAGTCGGGGGTTGTCGTACTTTGTTGCTGCGGCGTTCGCATCTAGGGCAAGCTTAAAGTAACCATGGCGGAGCTCGCCCGCGGGAATATCATAGCCCCAAGTTGTGCCGTTGTTTGAATAGCTAATTTCGGTGGGGACTTTGTCATAGTTGGTGTTTCCCCGACCTGGCCAGCTGGTGATCACCTCTATACCCCTGTAGTCGGGGTTTGATGTGTGAATATATGCTAGCCCTGGAGGTACCGGTCAGCCATGGGGTATCCGGTTATTGAAGGTCAGACGCTAGTTACCAGAGTAGGTCGTGCCAAAGTCCACTTTAACCGATGGATTAGAATATCGTGGATTAAAAGCGAAGGGGGAACATACCACCCACTACAAACCTATGGCGTTTATTTGACATTTCGGATTTGTAGCCTCTACTGTTGCTGCTGCTGCTGTTCCTATTGTTGCTATAAGTTGGCGATAATTCACAGTGTTGAATGATTAAATTGGCCCTAGTTTCCTATGCCAAGACACTGTGCTCTGGATCGACTATCCAAGCCTTGTACGTACAAGTATCTTACGGGAATTCAGATGGAAAATCAATACACCACGCCCTCGAGTGTCTCACTCCTTATTTTTTGTCCCGCCGCTGCCTTGGGGTCTTGATTCTCAAACTAGTTCACCCCTCATCCAACTCCCATACAAAGAAACGTGTCGACAGAGCTGTATGACGCCTGATCCGTCGAAGTAAATATCTAGGCCCCGCCTCAAGACCGCAGCAATTAGAATCAATTCCCTGCTCGGGCTACTGGAAATCCAATACGAGCAGAAGCATTGCTCTACGCGTTCATTCTTGCTTTTTTCCGTGCGGGGAAACCCCGTCCTAACTTGTCTATTGGCAGTTTACTCTCAGTAATTTACACCCCGTAACTCCGATTACCCCATAGACGGATGAGACATGCAGATTCCGGACCTTCCTAGTCCGGGTGCGGCCCAGTGACTTCCCCTGTTAAAAATCATGAAATCTCAAGTGGAAAAGTCCCTCAGCCACAGCATAGACCCACCGTAAACGGAAGTCCTGAATCTGCATGTATCATCCGTCCATGGGATAGTTACTTATTCCATTTCCAATTGCACGATAACAGCTAAACCACCCACACCACCGAAGATCATGGATGCTGCTCGGCATGCTCAAGGGCCAAGGCTTTGTTCTCTTGTCCGCTGGCATATCCATCCGCCGGAATCTCTGCCCGTCCGTTGGGATCACTACTCGTCATTGGTTTTTTTGTCGCCCCTCCATCTGCCCGTCCGCACATTCGCTGAGCGTTCCCGGGGCCGGCCGTTTGTCCCACCACCAACACTTTTGCTCGGGCGTCTAGCGGTTCTTCTGTCCGGCCGCTTGTTCGCTCCTGCCCGTCCACTTGCCTGTTCCCGCCACTTGTTGGCGCATTTGCTTTGTTGGAACGGAGGTTCTCGTTGTGCGTTTTAGAAAAGCGCTTCCGACAGAGAAGGATACGAACGTCAAGGAAGCTATAGACCGTCGGGGGTCTTTGTTCCTATATTTCTTTTGTTAGCAGTAGGAGCGCGGAAGGCAATTGGAGCGCAGAAGGCAAATTCGAGAGTCTTTGAGTCTATTGTTTGTTCTCTCATTTGTTAGCATGATTGATAGCGTGGGAGCGCACAGAGGAAATGAAAATGAGTGTGGGGGGTGTTAGAGATCCCGGTATGCGGTGATCGCAGGAAGGATAGGATAGGTGATCTTTGTCGTTTATTTATACTCCTGTTTTTTCCTGTCAGTTAGTTTAGTGGATCTGTAGAGCTGTGGAGTCGTGGAGCGAGAGATAGAGAGTCGTTGAACAGAGCGAGTTGCGGAGCGACCTTGGTGAACTTCCCCACTTTCGGTTGTGCAGAGTTTTCACAGCGCATTTAGTGATCGCCGTTTCGTTTCATCGTCGCTCGTTCGGTATAGTCCTAGCTCCAGTTAGCCCGTTGATTCCTAAAACACACTACTCGTTGAAAGAATCCTGGACACTGAGCGCCCAGTACCGATATCTCACGATACTCGCCGCCCGGCCCCAAACACGGAAGAGAGCCGCCCCATTCACACCAGAATACTAGAACACCATGAACCAAGGCCCACCCGAGACCTCCCATAAGCAGAGATGGGGTCTATCAGCTTATCAAGGTTATTTTTCTGTAAGAAAAACTCTTCCTTATATCCTAGGAAAACCTCTAATCCTTCTCCAGGGTACCCACAAATACAATGGGCAGCCGGAATTAACCAGCAAGCCAGCTGAAGAAAAAGCATTCAAAGGAGTTATTAAACGTAATGTAATGCTAGAGGCTGAGCTAGTGAAGTTAGAAAAGCAGAAAGAAAAAGTAGACGAAGCTAACGAACGTCTCCAACGCGATAACGAGGCACTCAAGACCCAGGCCACAGTGTTGAAAGATGGAATTGCACAGCTCAAAGGTGAATTAGAGGAAAGTGAGAGAATCCGGGAAGCACAAATGAAAGAACTCCGACAGCTTCAGGCTCAAGACTACGAGAGAGCGAAGGGTGCTACGGGGGAGCCGCACGAGGCCATCAGCTCCCAATTCCGGGAGATATTCGCGCAGTGCTCGCACTGGGCGAGGGACTATTTTAACATTAAGATGGTGGATTTTGATATCAGTAAATTCCCGGAGTTCAAAAGGGAATTGGAAGAGGTGTCCTGGAGTAACAGTGACTGGGGCAGTAAGGTGCTCTTTAAAGCTTCACACTTGGTCCAAGCGGTGCTTGGGAACATGATTTGCGATCAAATCTTCTCTTCTCCCTTTTCCGGCACACCGCGGGGTTTTTTTCAACAGTTCCAAAATATGTATGAGATCAAGTATAGTAGTATGTCTTCCTCTTCTAGCCCTGGGGTTCATGCTGATGAGTGCAGTTGATAGAGCAGAGGCACAGCGCTGGCGGGCGAGCAGTCTCCAGACACTTTATTCGAGCAAGAGATGGCCATTAAGCAGCAAAGAATCCCACTCGCTCCGAACGTGCAAACAGCGCCACGCAAAAGATATCTATTGGGACATCGATGAAGTCCTCAGACCGATAATTACTGCCCACTATCCCAATTTATCGGATCAGGAAGCGGACGTGCAGAAAGAAAGGCTCTTCTCGATAGTCGAAGACGCCAAAGCACTCGGTGAGAAGATGGGCAAGCAATCTTCCGAGCTACGGATGCTCTCTAAGTCCTGGTTCAGCAAGAACGATCGACTTTTTATCCTCGACGACGTTCGAATGGAGAGTAGACTCGGCAACGATGAATACGACCCTCGAGACGATTTACGGGTTGACTTGATTCTTTCCCCAGGGTTCCTCAAGTATGGCAACGACAATGCGGAGAACTTAGACGATTGGAATGTATGGACGCCTGCAATCGTGGAAATAGATGTCCCGCTCCCACCGCTGCCCTCGAGACTGCCGGCGCCACCTGCAAAAACACGGCCCGCGTTTACTACGGGATATCCCGAGTTGCCCCGGGATGGGCACAAGCAGGAGGCCGCCTCGCCCAGCACCACGACCGAACAAGAGCACTGCAAGGACGGGGAGTACGAGGACGTACCGGTAGATGCTCCCATGGACCCAGGCCCTTATGACTGTTTGGGATGGCATTAGGGGTTTGACTTGTTTTGATAAGAATTTTTTAAGGTTTTATTATTAGTCTACGATACTTATTACCCACCCCCGTTTTATAAACAAAAAGTCGTGAGGTTCCTGGTTCACCCCCCGCCAAGAAGGTAAATCCGTATATTCAGAAAAATAATAACCCACCACCACCAACAACCATCCATCATTCACCGATAACATACCGGTAACCATCTTGCTCTCAAACTACTTAAAAAACTAAAACTTACCATCGCACTCGAGTACGGTGCTTCGGACCAGTTAGCCCCAGATCAATCCCTTCCATGAAGCTTAAAAACTACAATACCGGCTCCCCACAATTCTGATACTGACCAAAAACCTCGAGCGACCGGCATCATGCTGGTACTAGTACCGCAAAATCTCGTGAAATCCACAGTCCCCAGCACCCACAATCCACGTGACCAGGTCATATACAATAGCCTATGAGTTGAAGCACAGCCTCGCAACGGTAAAGTTAGCGATGTTTGGCAGATGCCACGATACCGCATATAGTAGCCGCTATTCCTTCCCAAGTAAGAGTTTCGTCAGGCGGAGATAGCCAGCTACTTGTATAATATCTTCTACTCGTACCAATCATTCCACCACCCTATCATTCTTCTACACGTGTGCTGAACCGATTAGGATACCCGATTAACAGCACAGCATAATATCATACAACGGCACTGCCTCCTAGAGCCCCAACTCAACGAATCCCAACCTCATCCGCTGCCTCGCATGCCGCGACACCTCTCCATGGTACAGTACCGGTACCCGTACTCGAGTACTTGTGCTGCCATGGTATCGTAATAAGCAGCCCCAGTCACAGTACCGGTACTTGTACAAGCAAGGAATAGTTCTACAAGTACAGTACCCGCGGCCCTGGCGGATGCCATGCCGAAGGTCTACCCGAGCGGGTAACAGCAGCATATCGATCACCGACGTGGCAGTGTGTTAGTCGTTCCTAATGCGCACGGTCGTCAAACTGATGATGCCCCTCACGTCGATGTGGTTCGCGTAGGCTACCGCATCGCAGTCCTAGTCCCCCCCCCTCAAGATCAGCCGCAACCAATTCCATAAGCTGGGCTGGATAGAGCGGGTAAATCCACGATAGAAGTATTGTACTTATATTGTACGGCACTTTATTCAATAGCCCTCAACACAGTCGGCAAAGGAATGGCCAATAGCCCATCCTCCACTATGGAATCCTCAGTTGCGAATACACCACCCTCAGCATGGGATGTTGAAGAAGTCGATTACAAGACCCTCATGGAGGATGAGATAGTGATAGCAGTGATGGGTGTCACGGGCGCTGGGAAGAGCCACCTTATACGGCAAGTCACAGGACGCAACGAAATTGCCGTCGGGGACGGTTTAGAATCTTGTATTCCACCCGTTTCCCTCCCTTCCCTCCCAATCCATCCGGCACCGGAAACAAGTATATACTAAGAAGGGGTGGTTGTAAGGCACCGACAAAATAGCTTCCTACCGATTCAAACACGACGGTCTAAACATCACCCTCGTCGACACCCCGGGATTCAACGATACCTACCGCACGGACACGGATGTCCTCCTCGATATAGCAACATGGATGGAATTCAGCTACCGGGAGAACTTCAAACTCTCGGGAATAATCTACCTACACCCCATATCCGCCGTTAAAATGGAGGGCTCGGCGCTCAGAAACCTACGCATGTTCCGGAAACTCTGCGGAGAGGATGCCCTCAATCATGTATTCCTTGCGACAACCCATTGGAAAAACGTCCCCGAAGAGCTCGGCCGCAGGCGCGTCAAAGAATTGAGAGAGAACCCGGAGTTCTGGAAGGGAATGCTGAGTCGTGGCGCTAAAGTTGCCAAGTACCTTGGTGATAGAGAGTCCGGTTTGGACCTCATCGACGTGCTCGTCAAGATGGGCCGCGTGACGTTGGGGATTCAACACGAGATCGTGAATGAGGGTAAGGAATTATACGAGACTGCGGCCGGGGAAGCGGTGAACGCGGAGCTCGCGCGGTTGCAGAGGAACCATGAGACGGCTTTGAATGCTGTGAAGGCGGAGTGGATGCAGGCGTTGAGGGACAAGGATGAGGAGCTCAAAGAGGTTCTCTCCGAGGAGAGACAGAGGATTGAAGAGAAATTGGCCCAGGTGGAGAATGATAGGGAGAATTTGAGAAGGGAGAGGAGGCGCGAAATTAGAGAGCAGGAGGACGAGTGGCATAGGCGGGTCAAGAACATGGAGGGAGCGCAGCAGAAAGAACGCGAGGAGTTTCAACAACGATTCAGAGAACTACAAGCTTCTGTTAGAGATGGAGAAAGTAGGATCCCCTGGATGTCGCTGATAGATTTGGTGGCAAAGGGGTTTGTTCATTTCATGAATTCTAGGGGATAGTTCTCTTTTTTCTTATTGTCTCTATTCTGGCTTGTGTTCTAGCAATTTTACCCCTCTCGGATCCTTATGTGAGTCCAATAACTAACGATTTCCTCGATCCTCAGCTCCATTCAGATAGTGATTTGCAACTTGGGAAATGGGACAGCATGAAAAAAGCGCAGGGAAAGGGGGCATATTCGTGCTCGGGGGGGCTCGGGAAATAAGGAGGGTATTTTTTACATCTACTACTTGAGTGTAAAGAGGAACCCGATGTGATGATTCTCGAGATATCATAATATCTCCCAAGATACCGCCCCTACTAGTAGTACTCGAGTAACGTACAGTACCTTACATTGTAACCAGCCCCATTCACTTCCAGATGTAAATATATTGTG
Organism: Tuber melanosporum; assembly: GCF_000151645.1. Classification (NCBI taxonomy): domain Eukaryota; kingdom Fungi; phylum Ascomycota; class Pezizomycetes; order Pezizales; family Tuberaceae; genus Tuber; species Tuber melanosporum. The sequence continues at coordinate 81,189 of NW_003298895.1, forward strand.
ATTATCTTCTTTTTTTCTTCTTCTTTTTCAAACCGATAATAAGGCGATCTGTAGCATTCCCATCCCTAAAACCCCCCAGCCTACCTAACGTCCCTCCTCCAATGATCGAAGTCGCCCTGGAAATGCTCCTACCCATCGGATGAGCCAAGCGATGGATCCGGGAGTCATCCAAGCCCTTATCCAAGAATGCGCCCCCGACCACCAGGCACCCTAGCTGACTATCTACATGTCGGGGTCCTGATTATTTTCCAAGGCCTTCACTATTTATGGCTATGATACTATATTCGCCACCTAAAAAGGGCTGCAAATCGACAAAAAACCCCTCTCGATCCCTATTCCACACGAAACCCCAGCCCTCTCTTTACCAGCCATTCCGCTGGTAGGCCAAATCAAACTGGGAAACCGGCGGAGAGCCTTTTCGAAAAAGAAAATTGAAAGGTCTGTGGGATCGAGAAACCGCTGAGTATCTGCAGTAGCAAAATTGTGGTTAGCATTCCGGTATCCTTCGTAGGACACCCCCGACAAGTAAAAGGTCTCTAGTCACTTTCGGATCTTATGATATTCCACCCCATGGAATAAAGCATTACAAGTAACCAATCTACCGTTTTTCTATCACCAATATCTTCTCATAATTCTCTTGAAATTTCTTAACCCCCATAGTGTCGAGCCGTAAGTCTCTGCGAATGGTTGGTCTTCGTGTAAAATACCCAACGGCCCGAGTTTTTTTGTCTCCTCCCTGTAGAACAAGGCGCTTGTCATCTACTATACAGTACAGTACAGTACTGTACCCCTAACTTATATGGCATCCCCATACCGGTATTACAAGTCCCGAGCTACTTTCCAGATCTTAGCACACAATTTCATTAAAACATCACAACTCGTCCATCTACCGTACTCGAGCACCGGCACGGGCCCCGCACTTCCATCAGAGGAAGAAATGGTTGCCTCTACGATTATTACAGTTTCATGAAACTCCCCATTTAGGTAGTATAGTACTGTACCACCTATGATTCTCGGGAACAAAGGAAGAAGGTACTGCGAAAACTGACCCTTCGCCCCAGCTCAAGAAAAAAAGAAGAAAAATTCAGTACACCCGCCAGCAAAGGCAACACCAGTGTCCTAGCGCCAGATTCCGGTATTGGAGTTAGCACTGTAGCTGTATAAAGTCGTTAACTATTTACTAGGATTCTCAGCTACGGTACCAGTTTGGTCAATTGTTACTATCCTCTCAACAACGACCCTAACAACCATACCGGTATAATACCTACTACTAACGAAGGATGGTCGCGGAATGATATCAGATGATGAAAAATATCCTCCAGCCGATGGCTGCCCCTCTCTACTAGTAATCGCCAGATATGTACGAGCTTGGGGACAAAATTCGCTGATGCCCCCCCATTTTGTACCAATAATGGGTATTTTTCACTTTGCGAAACCTCGGCCCCATCGCTCTACGAAAAATGGAAATTTTTTCTAAGACCTTTAGAGTATCTAGATATTGTTGCCCACATGCGACAAGCTTTGTTAGTAAATGTCCGTGGTGCAATACTAGAAGTGATGACGGTTGGCAAGTGGTATGATACCTACGAGGCTACCTGACAAAAAGTACATGGCAGCAGTATTGTCTTACCTGGACGGCTCTGAGAAATCATGGGAAAGTAGGAAAATTCTCATAATTTTTACCTAGAGGGTCTGGGTACATTATGATATTAATTCAATTAATTCTATACTTCCCCTAAACGAGTCTTGAGTGCCACTCCCGGTGTAAAACGGGGGGTCAGCGAATTTTGTCAACAGGATTGTACAGTACAGTAACCAGCTTAAAACTCCAAATCGATAGTCTACCTCAGCAATGGTATTATACTTCCTACTCTTGAGTAACATTCAGAGAGGATAAAGCGCCAAAAAGCTCCTCTACCAGACCCTATGTTATTATATCAGAAACAACAAGAGAAAAGCCAACTTTACACCATCAAACTCCAGAGCATTCGTAGTGGCATAATAATGCGCAACCTCACCACGAGTTCCACACTCCTCGCCCGGACTCAAGCAATCGCAATCAACCCACTCCCCGCAAAAACGCACGACCCGCGAAAAAAATCCCCATACCGGTAATTCAGAACCTTGGGCACCAACCCCCGAGTCCCCCCGAAAGAAGATGGGGCTCCCAACGTCCGGGGGGTTCTGTCTGCATCCGATTGAACTGGAGGATCCAATGGGTGAAACAGCAGAGTGAGCACATAGCGAAAGGGCCACTCTCATCAATTGATATCTTTCGGAGGCCAAGTTTCTCAGGTCATTATTCGCATCTCAGCCCCGCCCCCGACCGCAGAAACCCAACGAGGGCGGATAGATTCCCCCCATGAGACGACCTAGCTCAAATTTATCTCTAATTTAACTGTTTTTCGGGAGTGCCGTCGACCACACCCAACACCTCCCTACCATTAGAACAAACCAATGAGAGAAGAGGAAAGAAAACCCCCGTCCTTTAGGCGTAGAGTTCCGGAACCCACGCCGCGAACAGCCATTCTCACTGACCTACCGGTATCAAACCACACCTTTAGTCATAGCAAAACAAATTATAATGTAAGTTAACACTCATCGGGATAATAAATCGGAGTTTCTCGAAAATAGCCCCCCTCTTCAATCTCCAAATACAGAGGTTAGTAGTAATCAGTCAACGGGACAGTAAAATCCCACCAAATTACAACCTTACGGCATCTTCCTTGACCTACCCATCCTACACCATCATGAACTCCTAAGCCTTTCGCGAGAGTTAGTGCTCCACCGATTCCACCTTATACTAGCGGTATGGAATACAGCTGCTAATAACTCCCAGCTCTATCCGGTTCGAGATCATATCGAGTGTGTCCTTTGTCGGCTGGGGGGTATGCTCGCCGTTTTCCGGCTGCTCGGCCGGCCCGTAGGAAAGGTTTTGGTTTGGGATACTATTATTCTGCTAGTAGATGTGGTGTCTAACGACCCTTTGGAGGGGGCTGTACTGTACGTGGTCATGGTACTCAATAACACGTTCTTTTGGTCACTTGACTCCCCCTCCCCCCCGCCCGCCCAGGGATTAAGTTCTTCGGAGAAGGTATGATAGATATAAGGGGGTGTGGATATTAATGCTGCATACCGTCAGAACTACCTTTGCCAATGTCCCCACGGAGCAAGGTTAAGTTTTCAAATCCCACAGAAAAGCGCGGATGGTTAATTACCTACCCGGCAGTGGGATCTCCCCCGTCAAAAAAAACAAAAGATGTCTGTGAGCAGAATTCAACTGGATTACAGAATTGCTATCCTATTGGTGGGACCCCGAGCCCTGGTAACATGCCCAAGTAGTAACATGACGATAATATCATTATTTCAGATTTGTCGGAATATGGCTTCCTAATGAGGAAGAAGAATCTTTTGTCATGGGAAGATAATGGAAAACACAAGATGAGGGAGTATATAGTATAAGGATGTAAGAATAGTAGGAGGGAGACGGAAATCAACCATTTTTTCTCCTATAAAATATCTCTATAATACTATTACAACAAAATTGTGTCTTACAGAACAGGGCCAGGGCATACTACTTGTCCAAGGTTGCAAAGACGCTTGACAGCCTCCATCTTATGGTAAATCCAAAGTGCAAAGTGCACAAAGCAGATACTATCATCATATATGTGCTCCGGTGTAAGGGTATTTCGCGTCCAGTTACACAAGTATTCTCTTGCTTATCAACAGTCACCTATTTATTCTCCAAGTAAGCAGACAATACCATATCACACCCCTATATTGTGCCGATCCTATCCCAAAAACCAAATACAAAAGCGAAAATCACGCAGCTTAAAAGAACATGTGAACAAAATCCACAAGGCATCCAACATTGTGAAAGCACACAAGATGAGGGTGTGAAGATAATTACCCTCTGTGATGATGCTGGGTAGAATTGAACCCAAATAGGTCAACACTTAAATATGAATCGACAAACCTGCTATAGTGTAAGCATATTTTTCTATTATTATCATAGTATAGGAATTAATATATTTGTTACCAGATCTACAAAGGAGTAAAAGAAAGTGGCATCCTATAAAATACGTATTGTACTGGCCACCTGCCCATATTCAATGATACCGAAAAGCAGCATTTAAAAGCTTTTATAACACTTGATACCAGAACACGATAGCTTAGTTGAAATGAGGTATGCCTAGAGATGGGCTATGCATGCAGTCCACACATAGTAAAGAGTGTGATGAAATCTCTAGGATATCACCGCCGAGTACCAAGATGAAAGTTTGTGATTCATCTGGCCAACTATCCATTGCATGTGGCATGGTGCCTTAAAATGTTAGGCAGAGACAACCTGATAGACTGCAGAGTTGTCTAAGGCCAAACAAGATTCGTTTCTGTAGATGGAGATTGTCTAGGAAGGCTTGAACTTCACTCATTTCGTTTATGACTACCTAGAGTGAAGTAAAATAGGTAAAGTAGAGGAGAATCGTGAAGACAATATTATATTGTTAAGGTCTCTTCTCCATTGCTTGATGATGTCTAAAAGCGTGGGAGGCACTTCGATATTTATATTCTATATCTGAGTGTTTACAGACTACATCTATCTATTATACAACTATGTACTTCTGATTATAACTAGCAAACATTGGGTATTCTTTAAAGTGCAAATACCCAGAGACCCTAAAAACTACTACACTCTCTTCAGTAATTGTGATATAGCTAACTGGGAATCATGCTGTTCCCAATAGTAATTACCTGATTTTCAGAGTCTTTAGACTTATGGCCTAGTTCTCAAGTCGAACTGAGTTGACACCAATCACCTCCATCATTGATGAAATGATCAGTTTCATCTGCAGGTTGTATCTGTGAAGGTAGTCGTAATTGCAACCATCCTAGGTTGGCTGACTTCAAACCTCCATAACTCCGTATCCAACTGACAGATATCTTTCGGAAGACTTCCTACTAATTTGCAGGAAGTTATTCTACCTGACCAATAGAAAATCCCTCTATTGGCAACTCTTGGTTCCTCTGGGTACTAGGGTTTCAATCGCCATTCTAGTATTGGGAATTATTCCTGCAACTACAGTACATTCCGAGACTCAGTTGCAACACTCCGTGAAGTCTATTAGCTTCTGTGATAGTGTTTCTTAGAGTTCTCAAGTCTTCGGATTATTATAGAGTCTGTGCAAATGTATGGGATACTCATTGAGATTCTTTACCATTCAATACCGTCTCTTTATGCAAAAACATTCCATTACCTATGGCCTATGTCAAGGCTGTCACATCTTTGAAGCTTAGTGACTCTCTGAGTAGTTGATGGATTTACTCTGTTTCACTTTTCAGACCTAGCCAAAGGTCTCCTCCAGTATATCCGGCAAACAGGATCCAGTCGGATGGATGATAGTGACATATATGGTGTTAGTCCTATACCTTCAATTCTGTGGCATTTAGTCACAGGATGTAATTAAGATCGATATGTATAATGATGTGCAGGTCCAGTAAGAGAGCCAGAGAGGGGTGTTGGATACCTGAGATTTCAATTCCAAGTGTAGTTACCCTACTTAGAGTGGTTCCTAGGTATCTGATTTTGGTATTTCTAACACAAATACTTGGACTGGAGCTATCAAGACTGGCTCCGTGTTCTCTGGACAGATGAGTCTACTTTTTCTACCATTAGATTTGGGAATCACTCATAGATTACAAGAAAGACAAGTGAGGAGTTCTATGAGGATTGAATTGACAAGACCTTTGAGTTTGGTTGTCCATCAAAAATAGTTAGGATTGATTTTGTGGAACTATAAGGTCTAAACTTGTATTTATTTCAAGTAAGATCAACGTAAACTCTGCTGAATATGTTAAGCAAGTCATGTACCCATAGCTTGGACCCTTTTGGCATCACTGCTGTGAGGTATATGGTTGAGTCATTGTTGTGGAGAATAGTGTACTCAAATTCAAGGATTTCACTAAATACTACAGAAATCTTAATGAAGTTGAGACTTCACTGTTAGGAATACCAGGATCTGATACCTAGGAATTACTCTAAGTAGGGTAACCTTACCTGCAATCGGAATCCCTGGTCCCCAACACCCACTTCTGGCCCTCTTACAGGTTTCGCACATTATCATACATCTCAATCTCAGTTGCATCCTGTGACTATAATGCCACAGAATTGAAGGTGTCAGAATAACACTATATATGTCGCTGCCATCCGTCCACCTGGATCCTATTCACAAGATATATGGGAGGGAACCTTCGGCTAGGTCTGAAAAGTAGAACAGAGTAAATCTGTCAACTACTCAGAGAGTTACTAGGTGTAACGATCCCTCTCTGGGTAATTAGTTCTTGGCGACGGGGAACGATACTTCTCATTTCTATCTCTTTCTTCCTTTGTCTTATGATAGCTCTAGGCCTCTGTCTACGTTACCAATAGTACAAGACCTTTGTCTTCTATCGGGAACGCCTATCGTAAGCTTTCTCTAACTCGTCTTGGTGAAGAACCTTCCTTGGCATAACAATAACGTTGCAGTAAAGATAAAGATCATAAAGGTGTTTTATATTTGTTAAAGTAATAAGTAGGAAAAGTACTTAGAAGTCAATCTAATTTTATTTAAACTCGTACCGCCAACACTGGCATACGACGAGCCCCCGCTGGCACAGGGATACCGCTAACCGGTATACCACTAATCCTAAGCTAACTAAGTCTACGGTCCCGCACCTGCCATCCCCGAGTCATGCCGGCACGGAAACTAATTACAAGACCATCAAACAACCCAGCGCCCGCCCCGGTCCAAGTCCGTAGCCCCTCTGGTATGAAGCCAACCAGCACTAAGGGTAGCCGAAGCTGAGCAAAAGACCAACCCAATCAGGTTCCTCGTCCAACAAATATAAAATCACTACCACCCGGTCTGAACACTGTCCTGCAACACCCCCTCCACAGTAAAAAACCAACAACAAACCTAAACAAACATAAACTACAGGCAACACGATGGCAGAGAGGAGGTGACCAACATGTCTACCTCTCGCATCCGCATACCAGGCCGTCGACCCTATGAACCCACTTTGCCAAGTGCCTCCGGAGAGCGTAATAGTGAGGAGGACCTGTACCTGATGCCTGTCCCCCAAAAACAAACTCATAAACATAGGAAATACATAGAGGTAGTGACAGACCGAAATTGTCAGTGGGGCCTATCTCCCACCCATGGTGCCTTGCCCCCACCAGCCATGCCCATTGCCAAACCAAAGAAACCAAACAAACTCCACAAAACCCAGCACGCAGAACTCAAACAAGTCCAACCAGGTGGTTGCAACCCACTATCTGCACAGGTGGCCATCAACCATCCGGGTCACCGAGGAGCTTTACAGCACTCAGCAGCTTCACCCAATGTCCCATCAGGTCGGAAACACTTAATTAGACATCGCCCAACCTGACGCATGCCTGACCGGTGCTCCCAGGTGCCTCTCCCCCCCCAATCAGCCCCCCCCAAGCCCCACACACCAGGCGCCACAGAGCCCATCCAGCCCCCCCAGCCCCTCAGACAGATCAACCATCTGACAGCCACAGGACAGCTATACCTAACCCCATCGGGTGGCCACTGGTCTTGGCCACGCCAACAGAGCCACAACCCCCGACTCCATATAGCCAAGGGGGGCCCACCAGCCACAGCCAGGAGCCACAAAGGAGGCGGCACCAACACCCGAAGGCACCAGCACCTGCCACACCATCCAACCCAGCCAAACCGAAGTTCAACTGAGCCAGGAAAGGGTAAGCGGAGCCAGCCAAAGCCAGCCCCACAGGTCCGGCAATAGGCACGGACCGAGCAACGGGCAAGAGGCATCCCCAACTGACGCGACAAGAAGGGGGAGGGCGAAAGAACAGAAGCAGACAACCGGAAGGTAGGCCCCACTTGCAATGGGTGAAGCTGCCAACCACAGACCACAACCGAACCATCCAAACACACAAACAACACGAGTGTCTGGCAGCCAATCGTCCCACACCACCCCAGGCTGCAAAGAAAAAACACACCAGGGGGTAAGATTTTTCAGGGTCAAAGCCATCCCCACCACAGCGAGGAGGTGACACCTGACTGAACCACCGTATATGCCGCAAGGACAAAACCTCCAAGGGAACGGTGATAAACAACATCGTAGGATTCTGACCGTAGAAACGTAAAGTAACAAGGCAGGGAGGGGCCGGCGAGGCCCCTTCCCTTGAGGAAATGATGCGGCCGGTACAACAAGTTGATACTTGGGAAGGTCATCAGTCTAACCCAAGGGCGTTTTGTATCGTGAGAACTAAGGACTCAGTTAAAACCCAACAAAAAACATGAGCTGGCCCAAAGAACAACACAGGTGATCCCCCCAAACACAATGTTCAATCCCGCCAATCAAATGCGAAACGTGTGAGTAGACGATGGACAGGAAGCCGTAGACATTTTACCGAAAGGGGCTCGTATGCGACTGTGATGAAGTGCCCGAAGTGCTAGTATCGTGAAATAACCAATCCAACGAAACGAGAAGCAAACAAGTAGTCCACCACGCAACACGTAACAAACCTCAACACCAAAGACCCCAGGAACTACTGAGCGAACTCAGATACCTCCCCCAGAATCCAAGGCATCAAGGCCCATCATGATGGCAAAAGAAATGCTCGGGGCGAAGTGACGGCAAGGACGAGGAAAAGTACTTAGAACAAAGCGTGAAGAACCTATCTTCCTCGGCCGCATTGGCCTCCTTATATAGTATTCTTCCCGCCCGGAGTCATGTGACCTAAAGTGGTCACATGTGCAAAACCAAATCATAACAAATTAATCATGTGACCAAAGTGATCACATGTTCAAAACCCATGACCTCATAGCGAGGTCATGTGCGAAACATAAATCATATGCGCAAGGCTTGCCCGTAAGGCACACTCGTAAGGCATACTCGTCAGGCGCATGTCCCATGACTCGCCGTCTGTGTGCTAAATGACGGGC
>NW_003298895.1:90633-92228 GCF_000151645.1 Tuber melanosporum
GTCAAATATGAGTCATGGGATGTGCACCTGGCGAGTACGCCTTGATAGGATACCTTGCGGGTAAGCATTGCGCATATGATTTATGTTTTGCACATGACTTCGTTATGAGGTCATGGGTTTCGCGCACATGACTCAGTCAAGTCATAGGACTTGTTTATTGCGTTATGATTGGTTTATGAGTTTTTGTACATGACCTCGCTATAAGGTCATGGGTTTTGAGCATGTGATCACTTTAGTCACATGACTAGTTTGTTATAATTTGGTTTCACACATGTGACCACTTTAGGTCACATGACTACAGGCAGGAAGAATACTATATAAGGAGGCCGATACGGTCGAGGAAGATAGGTTTTTTATGCTTTGTTCTAAGTACTTTTCCTACTTATTACTTTAACGAATATAAAACAAGTTTACGATCTTTATCTTTATTGCAACGTTATTGTTATGCCAAGGAGGGCTCTTCACGAAGAAGAGTTAGAGAAAACTTACGATAGGCATTTCCGATAAAAGACAAAGGTCTTGTACTATAGGTAACGTAGGCAGAGGCCTAGCGCTATTGTAAGACGAAGGAAGAAGAAGAAAGAGAAGAGAAGTATCGTTCCCCGTCGTCAAGAACTAACCATCTGAGGAGGGATCGTTACATTACAAAGTATCACCTAGTGCGACGCCAAACAATAAAAGACGGCATCCTTCAATCCAGACAGGGAAGGAGATATCGACATCAATGATCAAAACCTTAACCTAGGAGGATTCAGCGATGACCTAGATCACGTCTCAGCAGAACCCTCGAGAGCAGCAAGCCCAGTAACTCCAGAGAAAGGATCACCAGTAGATAGCTCTCCTGCAGAAACTCCACGACCCGAGAGAATATCAGGATTAGCAGTACCCGGGCCACCGGCCCCAGCCGCTCTGGCACCAGGAACTAGCATACTGGGAATGACTGAAAATCAGCTTCATGTATTTCTCGCCGCAACACGAAATACAGGACAAGGAAACGTCCAACAACTGAAAGCAAAGGAACCCGACATATACGAAGGAGCTGAAGACAAACTACAAATATTCTTAGTGCAGTGTGAAGGATATTTTGCCATCAAGGGATATGGAGATCACCATGACGAAATCAAGATTCCATATGTGGAATCTCTACTCAGAGGACTCGCAGGACAATAGATTATGCCTTTCCAAGATGGAAGAAAGCAGAGGGAATGGGTCACCTACAAAGAGTTCAAGGGGACACTCTTCGAACAATTCAGAGATCCTAACGCCAAAGAAACAGTAAGATGAAAGCTGGAAGAACTCCAACAAGGAAAACAAACATTCTCGGCATACTGGAACAAATGCCGACTATTGGAATACAAGGCCAAGTTTGATAATGCTACTCTCTACATCATCCTCCTGAGAAACTGTAGCGAGAAACTCTGAGAGGTATGGGGAATCTCCGACCTACGCTATACAATAGCAGAACAATTTGCAAGATGGGCGATCGATAAGGAAAGCAAACTAAACATGGTTCGAAGCAACCCGGAAAACACTATAGCACACAGGGTGGTCCAATCATCCAGAAATGAGGATGGAACCTTCAAACCGCAAGCAGC
>NW_003298895.1:92406-101828 GCF_000151645.1 Tuber melanosporum
GTTTAAGGTTTTGTTTTAAGTACCGCTTTGATACTTGGTTTGTTTTAAGTATCGTTTAATATTGGTTTTGTTTTATGTTTTGTTTTAAGTATCGCTTTGATACTTGGTTTGTTTTAAGTATCGCTTTGATACTTAAGAAGTTTTACCAAAGTGTATCACTTGATACCTTTTGATTAGTTTCGTTCATGCTAGACATGAACAGATTTGTGTATTTAAAGACCGCCTGTTTCTACGATAGAAAAGGCAGACTTCGACAGACAGTATTTCAATATACTTGGTTGAACGGTTACTTCTTTGTTCCCCAGTATACCCTCGAAGCCTCCTTTAGTTCTCAGCTCTCGCCTCCTCTCTGGAAGAGCAGGCCACCTGCCAACTATTGTATCCTTTACCGATAACGTGATTAGCACCTTGCGAACACGTTACAACTACCAGGCGAGCCAATGGAGTTAGACAAATCAAGAGCAGGACCTGCTCTGAACTTGTCTAAGGAAGAATACACCAGAAGAATGAATGGGAAACTCTGCTTAAAGTACGGAAAAACAGGACATAGGATACGAGAATGCAGAAGCTGACCCGACAGCGGATATCAAGGGACCAGATCTGCTGGAAATAATCGTTTCCAAAATCAAAAAAGGAGCAACATTCGCGAAATGATCGCAGAAGATTTACCGGTGGAAAACGACGAGGGTCCAAAGTAAATGGTGGTCTGGGAGACCCAAGATGTGGACCTGGAAAATCCATTAAGTTAGCAAACTACTACACAGCACTATACACGCAAAGAGGAGAAGAAGACGGTGATTATGTGATGATTAAAATGAAGATATACAACGAAGAAAATGAAGAAACAACAATATATGGAATGCTTGACTTTGGGGCTACCGAAGACTTCATCGACAAAGAAATCTGCGACAAATACGGCCTCCACACCAAACAAGTAAAGAAAGCGAGACAAGTCTACCGAGCGGATGGAAAGCCAAGCGCTATGGGTCCTATAACCCATACAGTGACAGTACCTATGGACATTGACGGCCATAGAAAAACGGCAACCTTTCGGGTAGCAGATCTTAAAAACCATGAGATAGTCCTAGGGATACTATGGTTAGGAAAGCATAATCCGACAATCGATTGGAACGAGAACAAGATGACCTTTACAAGCGAACTATGTGCGACACGATGTCTCAACAGTTCACCTGTGGTTTACTTGACACCGATACGAGAAGTGGAAGAAGAAACTTTGCATGCAAAGTTTACCGAGATGCGGCAAGATAAAAGAGTCCGGATATAATGACTGGACCAAGAGGCAAGAGTGCCTACCAAGTGTTCCAAAGGGGCAGCAGGATATGACCTATATGCCAATGAAGGAATCAAGATACCTGCCAACCGGCAGGCAATGATAGTAACAGGAGTAGCCATTGGACTACCAGAAGGTACCTATGGACGAATAGCACCCCGCAGTGGTCTAGCAGTCAAACATCCACTCATGACTATGGCCGGGGTAATCGACATCGACTATAGAGCTGAAATCAAAGTGGTCCTGGCCAACCTAGCTCAAGAAGACTACCAAGTCCAAAAAGGCGATCAAATCGCACAGTTGATAATCGAAAAAATCAACAATGAGGATCTGCACGAAGTAAATCAAATGGAAGAAACCACAAGAGGAGAAAAAAGATTCGGAAGCACGGACCAAAACCAGCCCAATACAACAAAAAGAGTCAAGATCAAAGAGATCACAGCACAAGCCTTTAAAAGGTACTATCGAAGGGGAGATACCACAGGAATTCTCAAATGGACATACAAAGATGACAAAGCAGTCCTAGCGAAAATCAACATCAGCATGGAGCTAGCAATCCAGGATAAGAAATACCAAGGCAAAAAGGGATAGAGAGAATTGGTTCCAAGGGAATATCATCAATTCACGAACCTATTCCAAGAAGAAGAAGCTACTAAGCTACCACCTTGCAGACCAGGAATCGATCACGGAATTAAGCTGGATAAAGACGAAAAAATGGGAAAGACAAAAGAGATTCCCTACAAGAAGTTATATCCTGTAGGAGAAGCAGAGCTCAAAGAACTCATGAAGTACATCGAGCAAAACTTAAAGCGAGGATGGATCAGGGACTCTTTCGCGTCAGGAGAATCCCCAATAGAACCGTCAAAAAGAAAGACAGAAAAATGAGACTCTGCGTAGACTACAGAGCTCTCAATTCTGTTACCAAGAAAGACCGATATCCACTACTCCTGATCGGAGAAGCACTGGACAGACTGTGGTCAGCAAAATACTTCACCAAACTCGATATCAAGGACCCATACCACAATATACGCATCAAGGCAGGGGACGAATGGAAAACTACATTCGCCTCATGATACGGAATGTGCGAATACTTGGTTATGCCCTTCGGGCTAACCAATGCACCGGCTTCATTCCAGAGATGGATCAACAAGGTACTCAATAAGTACCTTAACATATGTTGCATCGTATACTTGGACGATGTATTCATATACTCGGAAAACATACAGCAATACTAAAATGATATCAGCAATATCCTGGCCACAATACAAGGATTAGGAATGAAGATCAAACCAACAAAATGCGAATTCTATAAAGAAGAAACGGAATACCATAGATTTATCATCAATCGAAGTGGGGTCAAGGTTGACCTTGTCAAAACAGCAGCCATATGGGACTGGTCCAAACCAAACAACAAGACAGATGTTTAATGCTTTATGGGATTCTGTAACTTTTATCGAAGGTTCATAGAGGGATTTAGCAGGCTTGCAAAACCACTCTATAACCTAACAAAGAAAGACAAGAAATGGGAATGGGGAGAAACGGAACAAAAAGCATACGATACAATATGGACGCATCTAACCTCGGCACCCATACTGGTTCATTTCAACCCAAACCAAAGGACAATGATCAAAACGGACGCCTCAATATATGTATGCTCAGGTATACTATCGCAACAATTTGATGATGGAAAATGGAGGCCAGTGTCTTACCGATCCAAGACAATGACACCCGCAGAGTGCAACTACGATATTGCAAATAAAGAACTATTAGCGATAGTTCAAGCATTGAAAAAATGGAGGAGATACATTTTGAACAACGACAATCTGGTCCGAGTTCTAACCGACCACAAAAACTTGGTCCCGTTCATGACTACGAAAGAACTGAACGACCACCAGATAAGATGGATTGAATACCTCAGGAAATACAACTTCAAAATCGAATACCGACCAGGCAAAGAGAGTGGAAAGCCAGATGCTCTCACAAGGATTGCAAGCGACAAACTACAAACAAAAGAAGACAAAAGAATCAAACAAAAAATACGCACACTATTACCAAAAACCTACTTCGAGGCAATGGAGGTTATCCAATTCACATCGACGGAGGAAAAGGAAATTGAGAACACAAACAAGAAAGACAAAACAATTCAGGCAATAAGAGAAGCATTGAAAGAAGGAAAAAAGGAGATGAAAGGAATTGCTCTTGGTTTATGCCAATGGAAGGATGGAAATATGTGGTACGATGGAAAACAAGGGATCCCGGAAGAGGAAGAGATAAGGACAGACATCATACGACAACACCACGATATCCGAATAGCAGGACACGGGGAAACGGCTAAAACCACGGAATTCATTACAAGGTCATTCTATTGGCTACGACTACACGAAGATGTCAAATGATATGTCAAAAACTGCGACATATGCCAAAGAACAAAAATGGCTAAATACGCACCATATGGATAACTGAAATTAAACAAAGTTCCCGAACAACTATGGGAAACAATTACTATGGATTTCATCACGGATCTACCGGCATCGGAAAATTGCAATATTATCCTGGTTGTAATAGATCGTTTGACCAAAATGAGTTATTTCATTCCAGTCAGAAAAGATATCAACACGAGGGATTTTATACAAACATTCTTCCGAGAGGTTTTCCGACTTCATGACCTCTCAAAAAATATCATTACCAATCGAGGAATACTATTCACATCGGGACTATGGAAGAAAGTAACCAGAGAAGTGGGGATACAAAACAGGATGAGCACAGTGTTCCACCCACAAACGGATGGACAAACAGAACGGGTAAATGCGATACTCGAACAATATTTGAGGGCCTATGTCAATTATCAACAAGATGATTGGTATAAGCTGTTATCTATGGCCGAATTCGCATACAACAATAGACAGCAAGAAACAATCGGCACAACACCCTTCTTTGCAAATTACAGACAACATCCACAAAGTCAGACCACATATCATACGATTAAGGATGTGATACCGGATAAAACCGATATGGGGAAACTACACGAAATATTACAATATGAAATGAGTCAAGCACAACAACGACAAAAGGAACAATACGATAAACACCCAAGACCAGATCCGAACATACAACCGGGAGATTTGGTATGGCTAATACCACGCAATATCCATATGACACAACTATCAACGAAATTGGACTACAAGAAAATCGGACCATTCAGGATATTGGAAAAAGTGGGCAGCCGAGCTTATAAACTCGACCTTCCCCCCTCGATGTGAATATACAACACATTCCACATCTCACTCCTCGAACTACACAATAACAACAAGTTTCTCTCACAAATACTTATTGCTCCTCCTCCGATCGAACTTGATGGAGAACCAGAATACAAGCTCGACGAAATAGTGGATTCCCGCTTCCTCCACGGTCACCTCCAATACCGAGTCTAGTGGACAGGATACTCGCCTGAACACGATAAAACTTGGTACTTCGCACACAACTTTGAACACGTACAAGATGCCATCTCAACCTTCCACTAGTGATACTCAAGCAAGTCCGGCCCAGGTGACGATCATGTTCAACGAAGACAAAGGTAAGGGAAAGGCTCCCGCGCCGTTGCAACAACATGAAGATTGGGGCGATAGCCCACACCAAACCACACCCACCAGCCCTAAATACTCATTCATGGGGCCGACCGACGAAGAACTTATGGCAAGAGAAAAACAAGCACAGCATAACGCCATGTTGTGGACAGTATACTACGATGACAGTTGCCAAACACATTTTGGCGACAAAGAAGGCTCGGGATAGTTCCTGAGGGAATGTTGAAAATGTGGCCCACACCCAGACCACATCCTGAAGCATTGGCAACAATGCTTCAGAAATGGGTGCAGGATGCACAGGGCACAGAAAATATCTGCGGGATTCTACCCGCAGAAGGATGGAAGCAGGAAAGAGTTGGAAGGAGAAGATGCCAGAAAGGCATGGGCCGTAAGGAGGTGGTCCAGGGAGGGAGGGGCTCAAAACTCCTCAGCGGATACAGAACCAGATGTCAAGAGCCTACACAGGCAGATCCGGGGACTCCGAGAACAACTTGGCCAAGCCGAGGCCACAATTTCGGCAAACGACAAAACGATCGCAGAGCTAAGACAGCTGAATGATAATCAGCGACACACGATCGAAATGGCGAATCTGACTCTAGAATTGATAAGGGTCAGATGGAGGATGGCAGATGAAAAGTTCCACAAGCTGAGAAGGACCATGCGCTCGGCAGGATGGGAACTATTGAAACTGGGAGAAAAAGTCTGAAGGGACTCAGGCTTAGGAGGAGGGGAGCTAATGTCACGAACGTGGCTTGGCATAAAAGAGGTTTTCATGTGACACATGGTTATGAGTCACAGGTATGTTATTGTTTCACAAATATGACTCATTCGGGTCATATGATTTGTTATGAGTGGGATTTGTGATGCTTTCGTACATGGTTCAAATATGAGTCCTGGGATGTGCGCCTGGTTAGTACACCTTGCGAGGATGCCTTGCGGGTAAGCCTTGTACATATGATTTATGTTTTGCACATGACCTCGTTATGAGGTCATGGGTTTCATACACATGACTCCGTCGAGTCATATGACTTGTTTATTGCGTTATGATTAGTTTATGAGTTTTTGTACATAACCTCGCTATGAGGTCATGGGTTTTGAGCATGTGATCACTTTAGTCACATAACTAGTTTGTTATAATTTGGTTTCGCACATGTGACCACTTTAGGTCACATGACTACAGGCGGGAAGAATACTATATAAGGAGGCTGATGCCGCCGAGGAAGAAAAGTTCTTCACGCTTTGTTCTAAGTAATTTTCCTACTTATTACTTTAACGAATAGAAAACAAGTTTATGATCTTTATCCTTATTGCAACATTATTGTTACGCCAATGAGGGCTCTTCACGAAGAAGAGTTAGAGAAAACTTACGATAGGCGTTTCCGATAGAAGACAAAGGTCTTGTACTATAGGTAACGTAGGCAGAGGCCTAGTGCTATCGTAAGATGAAGGAAGAAGAAGAAAGAGAAGAGAAGTATCATTCCCCGTCGCCAAGAACTAACCATCCTAGGAGGGATCGTTACATAGTTGTATAATAAATAGATGTAGTCCATGAACACTCAAACGTGAAATATAAATATCAAAGTACCTCCTAAGCTTTAGACATCCATCATCAAGTAACAGAGAAGAGATCTTAGCAATATAATATTGTTTTTACGATTCAATCTTACTTTACTGAATTTACTTCGCTCTTAGTAGTCATAAATGAAACAAGTGAATTCAAACCTTATGTAACGATTCCTCCTCGGATAGTTAGTTCTTGGCGATGGGGAACCATACTTCTCTTCTTCTTCTTCTTTCCTTAGTCTTACAATAGTACTAGGCCTCTGCCTACATTACCAATAGTACAAAACTTTTGTCTTCTATCAGGAATGCCTATAGTAAGCTTTCTCTAACTCTTCTTCATAAAGAGCTCTCCTTGGCATAGCGATAACGTTGCAATAAAGATAAAGATCATAAAGGTGTTTTATATTCGTTAAAGTAATAAGTAGGAAAGGTGCTTAGAACAAATCGTGAAGAACCTATTCACCTCGGCCAGATCGACCTCCTTATATAGTGTTCCTCCCACCCATGGTCATGTGACCCGAAGTGGTCACATGCACGAAACCAAATCATAACAAACTAGTCATATGACCCAAATAGTCACATGCTCAAAACCCATGACCTCGTAGTAAGGTCATGTGCGAAAACTCATAAATCAATCATAACACAATAAACAAGTCATATGACTCAAATAAGTCATATGTGCGAAACCCATGACCTCATAATGAGGTCATGTGCTAAACATAAATCGTATGTGCAAGGCATACCTACTAGCCATACTTGCAAGGTATACTCGCCAGGCGCACGTCCCATGACTCATATTTGAGCTCAGTATGAAAGCATCACAAATCCCACACATAACAAATCATATAACTCAAATGAGTTATATGTGTGAAACTATAACATACCTGACTTGTAACCATGCGTCACATGAAAACCTTTTCCCTGCGAAGCCACATTCGTAACATTAGCTTCTCTCCCCTTAAGCCTGAATTCCATCAGACTTTATCCCCAAGTTTCAATAGTTCCCGTCCCGCTGAACACAGGATCTCCGGAACCTATTGAGCTTGTCGTCTGCTTCCTGCCATCTTACCCTCACCGTTTCCCAGTTGAGATTTGCCATCTTGATCATGCGCCGCTGGACATCATTCATCATTCAGCTGCCTCAGTTCTACGATCGTTTTATTGTTTGCAGAAAATTGTGGCCTCGGCTTGGTCCAGTTGTTCTCTGAGTCCTCGGATTTGCCTGTACAGGCTTCTGGTATCCGGTTCCATTTCCATACATGAATTTTGGGCTCCCCCCTCCCTGGTCCTCATCCTTAAGGCCCTAGCCCTTTGCCATATCGTGGTATCCTTTCCGTCTAACTCTTTCTTTGTTCTATCCTTCTGCGGCTAGTATCCCGCAGTGATTTTCTTCAACCTGTGCATCTTGCACCTGTTGTTGAAGCACTGTTTCCAGTGCTTTAGGGCATTGCCCAGGTGCAGACCATACTTTTTGTATTCTCTCGGGAACTATCCTGAGCCTTCCCTATCCCCATTGTGTGTGGGACATTCATCGTCATAGCATATCATCCATGACATAGTGTTATGCTGCGCTTGTTTTTCCCTTTCCTTCAGTTCTTCGTCGGTCAGTACCATGAATGAGTATTCTGGGCTGGTTAGTGTGGTTTGGTGCGAGCTATTGCCCCAGCCCTTGTATGGTTGCAATGGCATGGGAGCCTTTCCCTCACCTTTGTCTTGGTTGAATGTGATTGTCACTTGAGCCGGACTTGCTTGGGTATCGCTGGTGGAAGGTTGAGAGAGAATTTTCTGCGTTTTTCGAAGTTTTGTCCGTAGTACGAGATTTTATCGTGTTCAGGTGAATATCCCATCCACTTGGCTTGGTATTGGAGCTGACCTTAGAAGAAGCGAGAATCAACAATTTCGTCGAGTTCATATTCTGATTCTCACTCTAGTTCGAGCGGAGGAGGAATAATTGTTTGGGAGAGAAACTCGTTGTCGTTATGTAATTCGAGAAGTGAGATATGGAATGTATTGTGTATTCGCATTGAGGGTGGAAGGTTAAGTTTATAAGCTCGATAACACACTCTTTCCCGTATTCGGAATGGCCCGATTTTCTTGTAATCTAATTTCTTTGATGGTCACGTCGTATGGATATTGCATGGTATTAGCTATATCATATCTCCCAGTTGTATGTTTGGATCCAGTCTTCAGTGTTTATCGTATTGTTCTTTTTGCTGTTGCTGTACTTGACTCATTTCATATTATAATGACTCATGTAATTTTCTCATATCTGTTTTATCCGGTATTATGCTGTTAATCCTATGATATGTGGCCTGACTTTGTGGATGTTATCTGTAATTCGCTAAGAAGGGTGTTGTGCCAATTGTTTCTTGTTTTCTATTGTTGTATATGAATTTGGTCATTGATAGCAGTTTGTACCAATTATCTTGTTAGTAATTGACGTAGGCCCGTAAATATTGTTCGAGTATCGCATTTATCCATTCCATTTATCTATCCATTTGCGTGTAAAATACTACATTCAGCCTATTTCGTATCCCCATTTCTCCAGTTACTTTTTTCCAGAATCCTGATGTGAATAATGTTCCTCGATTGGTAATGATAGTTTTTGGAATGCCATGAAGTTGGAAGACCTCTCGGAAGAATGGTTGTATAAAATTCCTCATCTCCATATCTTTTCTGACAGGAATAAAATGACTCATTTTGGTCAAATGATCCACTACCACCAGGATGCTATCACAATTTTCTGAAGACGGTAGGTCTGTGATGAAATTCATGGTAATTGTTTCCCATGGTCATTCTGAAACTTCGTTCGATTTCAGTAATCCGTATGGTACATGTTTAGCTGTTTTTGTCCTTTGGCATATGTCGCAATTCATGACATATCTTTTGACATCTTCGCATAGCCCTGGCCAATAGAATGACCTCGTGATGAATTCTGTGGTTTTAGCCATTCCTCCATGTCCTGCCATTCGGATAATGTGGTG
>NW_003298895.1:102018-136899 GCF_000151645.1 Tuber melanosporum
TTTTGTCCCTTTTCATTTGCTTTCTTGATTTCCTTATCTTCCATTAATGTGAATTGGATAACCTCTATCACCTCAAAGTAGGTTATTGGTAATAGGTTTCGTATTTTCTGTTTGATTCTTTCGTCTTCTTTTGTTTGTAGTTTGTCGCTTACAATCCTTGTGAGAGTGTCTGGCTTTCCACTCTCTTTACCTAGTCGGTATTTAATTTTGAAGTTATATTTACTGAAGTGTTCCATCCACCTTATCTGGCGGTCATTTAGTTCCTTTGTAGTTATAAATAGGACTAGATTCTTATGGTCGATTAGAACTCGGACCAGATGGTCATTGTTCAGAACATATCTCCTCCATTCCTTTAATGCTTGAACTATCGCTAATAGTTCTTTGTTCGCAACGTCGTAGTTGCACTATGCGGGAGTCATTGTCTTGGATCGGTTAGACACTGACCTCTATTTTCCATCTTTGCATTGTTGCGATAGTATGGCTAAGCATACATATTTTGAGGCATCTCTTTCAATCATTGTCCTTCAGTTTGGGTCGAAATAAACCAGTATGGGTGCTGATGTTAGATGCATTCATATTGCATTATATGCTTTCTGTTCCGTTTCTCTCCATTCCCATTTCTTGTCTTTCTTTGTTACATTATAGAGTGATTTTGCAAGTCTGCTAAATCCCTCTATGAACCTTTGATAAAAGTTGCAGAATCTTATAAAGCATTGAACATCTGTTTTGTTGTTTGGTTTGGCCCAATCCCATATTGCTGCCATTTTGACTGGGTCGACCTTGACCCCACTTCGATTGATGATAAATTCCTGGTATTCCATTTCTTCTTTATGGAATTCGCATTTTATTAGTTTGATCTTCATACCTGATCCTTGTATTGTGGCCATGATATTGCTGATATCCTTCTGGTGTTGTTGCATGTTTTCTGAGTAGATGAGTACGTCGTCCAAGTATACGATACAACATATGTTGAGGTACTTATTGAGTACCTTGTTGATCTATCTTTGGAATGAAGCCGGTACATTGGTTAGCCCGAAAGGCATAACCAAGTATTCGAACATTCCGTATCTCGAGGCGAATGTAGTCTTCCATTCATCTCCTGCCTTGATGCATATATTGTGGTATGCATCCTTGATGTCAAGCTTGGTAAAGTATTTTGCTAACCGTAGTCTATCCAGTGCTTCTCCAATTAAAGGTAGTGGATATCGATCTTTCTTGGTAACCGAATTGAGAGCTCTGTAGTTCACACAGAGTCTCATTTTTCCATCTTTCTTTTTGACAAATAGTATTGAAGATCCTCCTGATACGAAGGAGTCTCTGATCCATCCTCGCTTTAGGTTTTGCTCAATGTACTTTCTCAGTTCTTCGAGCTCCACTTCTCCTAGTGGGTATAACTTCTTGTAGGGAAACTCTTTTATTTTTCCCGTTTTCTCATCTTTGTCTAGCTAAATTTCGTAATTGATTCCTGGCCTTCAAGGTAGTAGCTCCATAGGTTCCTCTTCTTGGAATAGGTTCGTGAATTGATGATATTCTTTTAGAATCAATTCTTTCTATACTTTTTTGCTTTGGTATTTCTTGTCTTGGATTGCTAGTTCTATGCTGATATTGACTTTTGCCAGAACCGCTTTCTCGTCTTCGTATGTCCATTTGAGGATTCCTGTTGTATCTCCCCTTCAATAGTACCGCTCAAAGACTTGTACTGTGATCACTTTGAACTCAATTCTTTTTGTTGTATCAGGCTGGTTCTGGTCTGTACTTCTAAATCTCTTATCTCTTCGCCTGGTTTCTTCCAGTTGATCTACTTCCTGCAGATCCTCCTTGTTGATTTTTTCAATGATCAACTGTGTGATTTGATCGCCTTTCTGGACTTCATTGTCCTCTTAAGCCAGGTTGGCTAAGACAACTTTGATTTCACCTGTATAGTCAGTGTCGATCACCTCTGCCATGGTCACGAGTCGATGTTTGACTGCTAGACCACTACTGGGTGCTCTCCGCCCATAGGTGCTTTCTGGTAGTCCGATGGCTATTCCTGTCGCTATTGTCGCCTGCCTATTGGCAGGTATCTTGGTTTCTTTGTTGGCATACAGGTCATGTCCTGCTGCTCCTTTGGAACCCTTAGTAGGCACTTTTGCTCCTTGGTCAAGCTTTTGTATCCGGACTCTCTTGTCTTGTCTTATCTCGGCGAACTTTGCATGCAAAGTTTCTTCTTCCGCTTCCTGTATCGGTGTCGAGTAGACCACAGGTGAACTGTTGAGACATCGTGTCGCATACAGTTCGCTGGTAAAGGTCATCTTGTTCTCATTCCAATCGATCATTGGGTTATGTTTTCATAACCATGGCATCCCTAGGACTATCTTATGGTTCTTGAGATCTGCTACCTGAAAGGTTGTCATTTCCTTATGGCTGTTAATGTCCATAAGTACTGTCGCCGTATGGGTTATAGGACCCATTGTGCTTGGCTTTCCATCTGCTAGGTAGACCTGTCTCGCTTTCTTCGCTTTCTTGGTATGGAGGCCGTATTTGTCGCAGATTTGCTTGATGATGAAATCTTCAGTAGCCCCAGAGTCAAGTATTGCATATATCATTGTTTCTTCGTACTTTTCGTTGTGTATCCTCGTTTTGAATATCACATGATCTCCGTCTTCTTCTCCTCTTTGCGAATGTCGTACTGTGTAGTAGTTTGCGAACTTGATAGGTTTTCCTAGTCTATGTCTTGGGTCTCCCAGACTACCCTTTACTGGGGACCCTCGTCATTTTCCACTGGTGAAACCTCTGTGATTATTTTGCAAATGTTGCTCCTCTTTTGAGCTTGGAAGCGGTTGTTTCCAGCAGCCCTAGTTCCTTGATATCCACTGTCTGGTCAGCTTCTGCATTCTCGTATCCAATGTCCTGCTTTTCTGCACCTCAGGCAGAGTTTTCCATTCATTCTTCTGGCGTATTCTTCCTTTGACAGGTTCAGAGCAGGTCCTGCCTTTAATTTGTCCAATTCCATTAGCTTACCTGATGGTACTGCTCAACTTTCACCTCAAGCTGCTTGTGGTTTGATAGTCCTGTCTACGTTCATGGATGATTGGGCCACCCTGTGTGCTATAGTATTTTCCGACTTATTTTGAACCATGTTTAGCTTGCTTTCCTTATCAATGGCCCATCTTGCAAATTGTTCTGCTGTAGTGTAATGCAAGTCGGAGATTTCCTACGCTTCTCGGAGTCTTTCACTGCAATTTCTCTAGAAGATGATGTAGAAGGTAGCATCATCAAACTCTGCCTTGTATTCCAATAGTCGGCATTCGTTCCAGTATGCTGAAAAGGTCTGTTTTCCTTGTTGGAGTTTTTCCAACTTTCGTCTTGCTGTCTCTTTAGCGTAGGGATCTCCGAATTGTTCAAAGAGTGTTGCCTTAAACTCCTCATACGTAACCTATTCTCTTTGCTTCCTTCCATCTTGAAAGAGCATGATCCATTGTCCTGTGAGTCCTCTTAGTAGAGATTCCACATATGGAATCTTGATTCCATCGTAGTGTTCTCCATATCCCTTAACCGCAAAATATCCTTTGCATTGTGCCAGGAATATTTGCAGCTTGTCTTCTGCTCCTTCGTATGTGTCGGGTTCTTTTGCCTTTAGTGGCTGGATATTTCCTTATCCTGTGTTTCATGTTGCTGCTAGAAATGTCTGAAACTGATTCTCAGTCATTCCAAGTACACTAGTACCTGGTGCAGGAGTGGCTGGGGCTGGTAGCCTAGTGACTGCTGATCCCAACATTCTCTCGGGTCATGGAGTTCCTGCAGGAGAGCTATCGACTCGTGATCCTTTCTCTGGAGTTATCAGGCTTGCTGCCCTTGAGGGTTCTGCTGAAACGTGATTTAGGGTGTCACTGAATCCTCCTGGGTTAAGGTTTTGATCGTCGATGTCGATATCACCTTCCCTGTCTGGGTTGAAGGATGCCGTGTTGTATCGTTTAGTGTCACACTAGATGACACTTTATAATAAAACAATCCCTCCTTGGATAGTTAGTTCTTGGCGACAGGGAACGATACTTCTCTTCTTCTTCTTTCCTTAGTCTTACGATAGTACTTAGCCTCTGCCTACATTACCAATAGTGCAAGACCTTTGTCTTCTATTGGGAACACCTATCATAAGCTTTCTCTAACTCTTCTTCGTAAAGAGCTCTCCTTGGTGTAATGATAATATTGCAATAAAGATAAAGATCGTAAAGGTGTTTTATATTCGTTAAAGTAATAAGTAGGAAAAATTCTTAGAACAAAGCGTGAAGAACCTATTCACCTCAGCCACATTAGCCTCCTTATATAGTCTTCTTCCGGCCCATAGTCATGTGACCCGAAGTGGTCACATGCACGAAACCAAATCATAACAAACTAGTCATATGACCCAAATGGTCACATGCTCAAAACCCATTACCTCATAGCAAGGTCATGTGTGAAAACTTATAAACCAATCATAACACAATAAACAAGTCATATGACTCAAATGAGTCATAAGTGCAAAACCCATGATCTCATAATGAGGTCACATGCTAAACATAAATCGTATGCGCAAGGCATACCCGCAAGGCACACTCGCAAGGTATACTCACTAGACGCACGTCCCATGACTTATATTTGAGCCATGTATGAAAGCATCACAAATCCCACACATAACAAATCATATAACTCGAATGAGTCATATGTGTGAAGCCATAACATACCTGACTCGTAACCATGCATCACGTGAAAACCTTTTCCCTGCCAAGCCACATTCGTGATACCTTACTAGACAATCTCCGTCTACAGAAATAAATCTTAGTTGACTTAGACTATTCTGAAGTCTATCAGCTCATCTCCGCCTAACATTCACAGTGGCCAGTTCAATTACCAGATTTGAACCTCATTGAAACTCTGTGGTTCAATCTGGAAAATTAGCTGGAAGAAACTTGGTGAAGGATCAGCAATATACTAACACTAGTAGCTACTCTTAATACAGTTTGAAATACAATCCCAGATGAGAGGCTTGAGGCACTTATCAGAAGCATGCCATAGCACCTACAGGCTGTTATCAAGGCAGATAGAGGACCAACTCGATATTGACATTTGTAATTTAATTTATGTATCTAGACTTCTTTTCTTTACCTATTATACTCATAAGATATCACTCACAGGTCTTCCATTTTCAGAAGTGAACTCAACTATTTACTGACACTAAAAAATACTCACTTGCTATCACTAGAATTTCCTAAACTGGTTTAGTCTACATATAAGTGCCACATCTCCTTTTGGAAGCGAACCTGACTTTTGTCAACCTCCTAGTGCTGAGCAGTTGCCCCAAGGACTGATATCTGATCCTACAAAAATGTAAGATCTGATAATAATGATGGTAGGTGCATAGGGGGTAATTTCCGAGCATGCATGTGATTTATGATGAGAGGTGCAGTTGGGTGTATTTTTGAGCACATTGTCAGTGAGGGCCAAGAAAAAAAGCTCGGCACCCCCGCTGGCAATTTCTGATTATCCATATCTTCTCCCTCAGACTTTCAACATTCACAACGCTCGAGAGTAGATCGAGGGGATGCTAGTTGCAAGTACTAACCACCTATGATAGCCACCAAAGAAAAAATGGTGAATCTCAAAGAAACTTTTTTATTTCTTCGACCCGACAAACAGACAGCGGCAAAGCCTACGTTTAACTACAATCCAAGTACCATCTTCCCCGAAACTTACTTACCCCTAATCCGCCCACCCAAACGCCTTGCACATCATACATCACAACACATCACTCCCGATCCTTATGAACCGGAAACCCACCCTCTACCATCTTCCCCTCAACGAGCACCCTCTCAAACAGACTAATCTCCTCAGACAGAAACTCCTTTCCCCGCATTCCAAGAAAGTCCCGCTGTGCCAGCCTCTTCCTGTAATTCCCTGCCCCACGACAGCGTTCAAGCATAGCTTCTATGGACTCCGGTTGCTCTTCACCGGGCTTTTCAAGTCTCAGCATCTGAGGGTGCGGGAGAGGTACCAGCAGTGAAATCTTCCTCTCTCTTCCCTCCCATACCTGTACATGCGTAGGGTAAACGTCATCCATAAACCTCCACGGCCTCCCACCGCCCTCTCTTTCCTCCTCCCTCATCCCACGACTAAGCAGCCCAGAAGCAATATCTGCAATACCATCGTCCGAGAAATACGTATTCACCGGGAGGGGCCCCGGTTTGTCGCTTTCATAGAGGAAGTGGACGCCCAGGGATTCGTGCTCTGCACGCGCGGCTTTGAATGCGCGGAGTTTTTCTTGCTCTTCTTTCTGCCACAGGCGGTCCTGGCCGGCAGCTCGGCGGGATTGGATGTAGAGTTCCCAGGCTTTTGGAGGGAGGTTTGGAGAGCTGTGGTGATGGCTATGGCTGTTGTGGTTGTAGCGCGGTTGTTTACGGCGCTTGCGGTTGCAGGACGTTGGAAGAGGGATACGGCTAGGCTGAGTAGCCATGGAGGATGAAGGACCGCTGTCCCTTTCTTACCTGTTAGTCGGTTTGTTTGATAATGAGGGGGCAAGCGAGAAGGGGGGCTCCTGCTCTATAAGGAGGAGTAATGGATCTCCACCCCTAGATGTATAAATTGAGTCGGTAGTGGGATGATCAATTGACTATCCAAGTGATGGCGGCTCACCTGGGAGATATTAACTGTGAGAAAAAAGACCCGGCCGGCGACATAGGGCTCAATTTGAAACAAACCACGAAAGCTTACCCTCGTGCCGGAATACAACTACTGCTTGCCTCTCACGAATGATCACTCGTTTTGGCATCGTGCCCTGTAAGAGCGAAACAAGTAGGGGCTATCAGACGGAATATCCACATGAACACTAGCAACAATTCCCATAAACTCCAAATATTGCCATCCAGCACCCACTATAGATGTCAGTTAATCCCTTAACACAACCTTTGATAAACACTACTTGTACGCTTCCCCTCGCTGGACTCCCAGCAGAGTGACACTACATGCACCCAACCCCAGCAACCCCGTGGCCCTATGGATTACCACACCGATAATAATGCAAGTATGATACTCGAGTACTGTACACATGTCACTTGTAGGAAATGGTACGTGATACCCCGCGTTGGCAATATCACGTCCACCACACCCGTATTAATAAATATAGTACCATATTATTCTCGATTGGTTTCTCTTTCTATCGAAGCGCACTATTCTGCCGACCAACCGACTGAGGCCCCACGGGTTCGAACCAAACATTACAAGAAAACTCACAAGGAGAGAGAGGTAAGGAGTGGAAATAAAATGAAAAAATCAAGCTAAATGAAAAAAATTGAAAAAAAAAACATACACAGTAATATCGAGGGTAAAATGGTTGTAAATGAGAAAAGTTATAAAAACACCCCAAATGACGAAAAAATGATTCGTATAGTAGTAGCAATAGTTATAATTCCAGGCACAGCGGTATTAAGAATGTATAAAAAAACAAGGGCATTACAGAGCAGACTCTCCTCCCAATCGCATCCTTACGCTCTCTATTCCCTAGACTACTAGCTGCTGTCCGCTCCCGCTGACACTCGACAATCCCCCCACCGACCCGGAACCATCCCTAAAGAAAACGCGTAAACAAAAAAAAAGACACCCAGAACCACCCTTTTACAACCCTATACAAACCTTTTTTCTTTTTCTTTTTCCTTTCAAGACTTGACAAGCCAGTACGTCAAACTCAACATTAAACCCAACACAATCGCAGTCAAAATTCCTGCTCCAGCCTTGTCTCCGGTCGTACTTGGGTCTGTCTGTAAGAGGTCGTTGGGATCCGCACCATCCCCTCCAGCGGCGGAATTACCAACACTGGTTCCACCACTGTTAGCAGTGACCGGGGGCTTCGACTTTGGTACAAGATTGTTCTGGAGAACCTCCATGACCGCCATGTGCTCTCCCACTCCTCCTTTTGCAATACCGTAAGGGGCGCCGTCGTATGTCGACTTGATCCACGAGAGTCCGCAAATCGTGCCACTAGATCCACCATTACAGGACGCAGCTGCAGCGAGCGCGGTAGCTTTCAGACGAGGAATGATAAATTCAGAGGTGAATGGTGCCATCTGGTAAGTGTATCCGAGGAAACGAGCAAAATAAGCCTTGAAAGAACGTTGGTCAGTGTTACAGGTGGGATCGGTTCCGGTAAATCCGAATTCACAAGTAGACTCCTGCATAATATTCGGTGGCTCTGTTGAGAAGAAGGGCTCTGCAGTAGCATTCATGAGCTTCTCTATTTCGTTTTTCCATTTTTGATTGGTTCCATTGGTCTAAAAGGATTGGTTAGTAAACAAGCCATAGAGCGAAGGACGAGTACGCATACAAAGTTATACATGTAAGCAGCACCGGAGAGATAGACACCAGCATTATAAGTCCACTGATAGACACTGGAAATGTTACATTCCGGGATATGAGCACCATCGAAGACCTTGTATTCCGGGCTGACCAAACCAATTTCCCTGGACCAATCATAAGCCTTCTCAGCCCAATCTGCATAAGACTGATTCCCAGTATATCTTGCCAACCGGGCGCCCATGTGGAAGAAAAGACCATTGGAAATGGCATTTTTGTAATCATATCCCTTGTTGGTTGACACAACCTGCCATCTTAGACCACCCTTACAATGCAGAGTATCCCACCGAGACGCCTGTCGGTTGAAAACGGCCTGAGCTAGCGCAAGCCACTGAGGCTTGTCCTGTGGAGGATCGGGAAATGCACGCTCAGCCGCTGTCATGGCAGCAATACCCCAGAACGCTTGATCGTCATTGCCGAGAGAAAGGGTGTGTGCCTGTGGTTCGTAGTTTGAATTTTCACCAACCTGGTGCAACATGGCCTCCGTTACGATGTCATTGAATTGATTGTCCCCAGTGAAATGCCAGTATTCGATCCAAGCCTGTTTGTTTGTTTGTTTGTTTCCGTCAGCTTTCGTTCTGTTGATCACTTTGTTGTTGGTCATGGTGGCGGTTGCATCGCATCACAAGGAACATGCACTCACCCCCATCACGGCTCCTGCCTCCCACCAGTAATATCCCTTGTCATTCTTCCCATCGGCCGTCTGGATCAGACCAAACTCGCCAGGTACGAACCACGTCTCGTTGGATGGATATAAGGCACGGAGATTTTCGGCAACAGTCTTCGCAGCCGATTTGATGGAAGCTATGACGATACCGAGGTCAGTTTAGACGTATAGAGAGATAAAGGGGGCACCCGGAGTGCGAAGGGATGGACCGACAATCACTGTCCAGATCAACGACAATAGACGACCCAAGGGTGGCAAACAACAGCGAAGAAGCTAGCAGCCGTGAAGAGGAGGATAACTTCATCTTGTATATCTATAGCAGAGAAGCCCAGGTAGGGGATTCAAGATGGGGTTACCGATAAGAGAAGGTGACCGGTACCTAATCCCCAGGAAAGATTCGAGAGTTCAAAAACGAGCGACCGGTAAAGGCCAGAGAGAGATTCGAAGCGAGCGATGAATCTGGGCAAAGGCTGAAGAGGGAAGTAGAGGGAAGTAGAGGAGGGGAAAATTTTTGAAATGTGCACCAGGCGTTCGAGTTCAGCACCGCATATGAATAAAGTTGGGGGAAAGTTGTTTGTTTTGTATTCTTTGTGTTGGTGTGCTAGGTAGCGGCAGGTAGTAAGAAGTAGAGTGTAGAGTAATATAGTTACAACTTTCTACCACGACTCAGGAGGCAAGAAGGAGAGAGAGAAGTGAAGAAATAGATGCACCTCAAATAGTATGTATAAGGTAATAATTTGTAGGCAGGTGATAGGCTTTTACCGTAGTGGTAGTGGTGGTAAACGAGGGGGAGGGGGAACGAGTGTAAGGGGAGGGGGGGAGAAGGAGCGACTCGAACAAGAATAGGGATAAGTTAGAGAGACAAGAGACCAAGAATTCCTTCGCGATGAAGGAAACAATGGGCCAGGCTGGGCTCTGGCTGGGCGTTGTATGGGGGCAAGAAAAGAGAGGAATTTCAAGCAGAACGAGTGAAAGAAAAATGGAGGAGGGAGGAGAAAATCCAGGGGGTTCGGTTCAGAAATTCTGTAATGGGAAAAATGGGAAAAGTGTTGTGGAACAAGGTACCATATGAAGGCCATAATATTATTAAAAACTTGACACACGCATGGTCCCGGTAAGCCTCCCCTTTCCCTTTCCCTCAAGCTGTAGGAAGAGTGTTTTGGGGCTGTGCTTATTTCCTATTTTGGGGTAGCCAAGGAGACTGAATCGCCAAGAGCCGCATCTACACTCCCAACCCCTTCACCCTTCTTTGGAGTGAAGCAGCCTGACGTAGGGAAGGCGAAGGAAGGCCAAGAGAAGAGGAGGAGGAGCAAGAGTAATCATACAGTCCGTATCCCATAGACTAAGCTCGAGAACTGGGGGGGGGGCGTAGTCTATCGTACTGAAATCGAGTCCGATCCAGTCCACTAACACCCATCTCATCATCCCCATTTGCTTTGTTTGAACTCGAGCACAGTCCATTGCCCGTACTCGAGTACCGTACAGTACTGTACGAGTACTTGTAAGAGTACAATCGCAATCTCATAAGTGACCGATTTATGATACCTGGATCTTGAAACACCGACCGCACCGGCAACCTGGCGCCTATGCAACTCGACTCCCAACTGCATAAGCGAAGATCCATCCTTCTAGAAACTCTCTCCCTTACCAGTATTCTCCACACCATCGTCAACCGATCTACCACAAGAAAGAAAAAAAACCACCCATACAAGTGCAATAATTCAAATCCTATTTTAATTCCTAAACTGGGAACCTGCGGATCTGAGTGCGCTTTGAAAAGTGATATTAGTAACAACAATAACAATATTATCATAATTCAAATGCCAGCACAAATGCTCAAATGCATGCATGTCACCTGACGGGTCACGAGGCCTTACATGCTCAGGATCAGGGTTATCCCACAACATCTCACTCGAAAAAAGTTCAAAAAACTGCCTACCCCTGCTCCATCTCTCCGGGCGCTCTCCCAAATTATAGTAGAGATCTACAAGTTAAAAGTGGCAAGGTATCCGGAACTCCCTCGGTCGTCTTTGATGGAGGGTGAGTGTGGAATGCATTGGCGTTCTCGAGGACTGAAAGGTATGATAATTATGATATATAGTATGGCTAAGTGCGACATTGGTTGGGTATCATAGTAAAGGGTGTAGGTAAGTTATTGTGGTCAAGGGTGCCAGGTGAAATTAAGAAATGAATGGGGACTGCGGGTTGCAAATTGACCGGTACCACGATTAAATTCTCAACCATCTAGAGTGCGCCTATTTCGGTTAAGCGCGATGAGATCTGCCGACAAGAAGGTGAAAAAGGATATGATATGGTGGCAAGAATGGTAACAAGGTATCTTGGAGAGGGGAAGAAAAGAGAACAAAGGAGACTCGTTCAATAGCAGTGTCCGGAAAAAGGGAGAGGAAATAATCAGAAATAATCATGATAAGACAAAACAGTCCTGCTCTCGGAAAACTTATACAAATACATTAATGAGGGGAACGTTCATTATCCATCGCGCACTACCGGTACCCAAAATCATGCTACCCCTCTCTAATGGCCCCATCTCCTCCAGGACCTCTTTTTCTTCCCGACAGGCCCGGACCCAGCCAATTGGTTTTCATCGGCACTCTTGTGGTGGGTTCGGTTCTTTCTCCTGGAGAAGCAAGCTCCACACCAGAAGAATGTGACAATGAGCATGCAGATAACGGCAGCCCATGTCATACCGAGGTACCGTTTCGAAATGTAGGCTCGAACACCAATTCCTCCCATCTCACGATTTATCGCGTCACGAATTTTGACGCCAGTGGTAGTTCCGATTCCCGATGCAACACCGAGGAATAGGAAGGATATCTAAAACGGGGAATCGATCAATAATGGATTCGGGGGCGGGGGAAGAGGAGCCAAACTCACCACAGCGAACATCCAATTAGAGCATGCGATAAGCCTACTCTCAATAAATCCTAGGAATCCGAGAATAATAGCGATGCCGGCAGCGGTAATTCCAATGCAGTACGTGACAAACATAGTCCTGTACGCAACTTTCAAGACATTGATAGCGGTGTCGAGGTCCTGAGTATTGACACCCAGGTCCCGCAACGTCACGCCTTGCAACAACTCCCTCTCGAAAACACCGACAGGATTGAAGGTGAACATCCCCTTCTGCTTAGTGCAGTTTGTAATCCGCTCATTGTCGTTGGAATCGCGCTCGCCTTCGCAGTAGTTCATAATAAAGACCTTGTAGAAATCGTGCAAACCGAGGCGAGAGGCAGTGGTATTAACGATGTCCTGGGCGGCTGAGTCGAGGATATTGTCGAGTGCGCTGATGCCAGTGTTTGAAACGTTGAGGTTTGAAGTATCGATCTAACGGCTCTTAGTACATGTTTGTATCTGGAGAAGATGGAGAAAAGGTTACCTTAGTGACATAAGTGTCGCCCAGGAACCCATTATTCCTACCGGCAAACAGCACTAGCATAGAAAGTATGAAGGCCGCGATAGACAGAGCTATCGGGACGATCGCTGAGAAGCGCATGCTTATCGTTGTGTGGTGTGTTGATGCTCCGTTAAGCCTCCGCAAGTAAGTACTCCGCTTAGTGAATGGAAGTGCTGGCGGTTATTACGAGTAGAATGGGGAAGAGAGGGTAGCAGGAGGTTGGATCTATCATATATATCTCCATCAGCGTCCAGTTATCATGCCATGGAAATCACTGGCCGCAAGGCGCAGGTTTGTGCTCTCTAGGTCCTTCAGATGGCCGGACCGGGTGAGTGACGCGTACGAGTACAACGGGTCAATGACGTTGTCTTGGCGGCTTGTTGCTTTTCTTGGTCAGGAATTCGTAATTATGATACGTATTGGGCTTGGCGTTACCCTATCAGGCATCACCAGGATTTGATCAGGTTTAGTTTTGGTGTTCGGGTGGATCACGGGGGGTTGGCGCACTGCCTTGATGGTGAGATGGAACCCTGTTAATTGCGAGACCAAGTGTGAGCTCCTCGTGGACTAACTTAAGTTATAGTGCCAGAACCGATAGGGGGGAGGGTTCTAACCTTCTTGCCACAGAGTGGCTTGGGCAATCATTGTTACCGTTAGACTAAAGTAAGCACGGATGCCCCGTGCACCACTTACTGTACGAGTAGGTTACGAGTAGAACCCGGGGTAATGAAATCTGATACTGCTATCGTATAATACCGGTAGCTTTACCATACACATGAAACCGCTTATCCTTCGAATTTGTCTACTTTGAATTCCAATGCAATACAATAACAAGCAGTCCGACTCTCCCCCACACGACCCCTCTAGCATCACGTTCTCAATATCTCGTATATAGTCCGCATGATTAGTCTACGAGGACTCGCACTCGAGTAGTTACTCTGCCCCATGCACACATGCCATGTGGCTGGATGTCGGACAAAAAGTGCAAAGCCTAGCACGGTTCGAGTACCGGTGTTCGCGCCAGAATGGGGAGGTGTCATAACGGTGGGGTACGGTACCGGTAATAATGTTTGGGTTCTCTTGCTTGCGAGAGTGTATCCGAGAATAAGGTGCAAGATTGTGAGATGTCACGGAACCTTATTGCCAAATGTGGTTGGGATAATTATAGTAACTCATGTGGTTGCTGGGGGAACGCTGATCGGAGGTTTGGTAGGAAAAGGGTAAATTTAAGTGGATCGCGGATTCGTAATGTGCCCTGCACTGCCCAGTGTCCAGCACTGCGCGCGGGAGTACGATTTGTCAGCCGAGCGGACAGCACACTTTTGGGCGGAGCGAGAGAGATGGAACCGGTCCTATTTCTATGTGTAGGAATACGGCCTATCCCAAGTGGCTGTGCATAGGCCACGATAACCTAGCATATCAAATTTTCATCCAATTCTCAGCCCCACCACCCGAGTGATAATATATGATTACACGCAACTACACGCACGGACAAACGGAGCAATCCCTAATACATGAATGCTCAATCATCATCTCGTTTCTAGAGAGAGCAGGAGAGTTGGATAGCAAGATGGAAAAAGGATTACCATAGATGAAGACAGATTGGAAGCATGAAAGACAGGGTGGGGAATCGGAGGCAGAGATAGAAATAATATAGCCGAAATTCCAAATCACGCTTACATTGGCGCTCAACCCTCCCGTTTCACAGGGGGTGGAGTACAAGTGCTTATCAAAGAGCTAGTGGCGGAGGGGTGAAACCAAATAATTTTTCAAAAAGAACCATTCACAGCTCACAGGATCAATCATTCAAGTTTTTCCTTTGGAGAACCTGCCCTTTACCCTCTCTTACCTAGCACTCTAGCCCCCTCCACTCCCTCATCGCGGCTCTAGGGAGTCCGTTACTGCGACTACCGACTAGCGACATATGATATTCTACCCGCAACGCTTCCACATCTTTAGGACGCCCTTCTGCCCAAGCGTGAAAGCACCAACATCCTCATGAAACCCCTCCTGATTCTGTGGATTTTGACGGACAGCGTCGCGATGCAGCCCCCGACTAACTAGAGATTCACAACTCCATAAGGAAATACTCTCGCTATAGGAGTGGAACTGGTTTATCGCGGCGCTGAAATCCCTGACGTTTGTCGGTACTTCCTGCCTAGTCTTGGTTCTGCGGGTTGCGCATGCCTCGTCTGTGTATATCTGGTGTGTTGCAGGCGGGCGGGTGAGGGGAGTTTTTGGTGATGTTTACTGAGTCACGCAGTCCGCAGATAGAAACAGGGGAGAGGGAGATGTCTTGATGATCGCTGGTGAGTTTTCGGGGAGCCAATAAACGCATTTCGGTGACTGCCTTTGTGGAATGCCTCTCTCTGTATGTGTATTGTTTGGTAGTTGCTTGCATGTAGAGAGTTGCAACCGATGGCAGAGATGTTGAGGCGAAGGTGGACTTGGATTGCTATAGACCGCTTTTCGGAATATATTCGTGAGGAGCCTGTGAGGACTGTGAGCTCTCTGAGGGGTCTTACCGCCGGGGTGCTTCATAGGGTCTTAGGTTATTCTAATTCGAACAGGGCGATTATGAGAATGAGTTAGGTGATGTTTCTCTCTCGTGGGTATTATTTGTCCGTTTCAATGATGCGACAAGAGCACTGCCCGATTTGTAGGGCATAGGGAGATAGGACGTCAAACTTGGGCGTAAATACTTGTCCTAGATATCCTTGTGTCCGGATACTTTATAAATTTACGAGCGTGCCGATAGCGGTTATGCGGTTTGCTGCGCTGAGCCTAGATACAAACTGTTTTTGTAGTTTCTCGTCTCATGGGTTTGCAGGATTCTCTCTCACAACAATAGTGCCGGTACCGTAAAAACCGGAACAACTGGACCTCACTCTAGGCCGTTGGAGTTACCTCTCCCAACGGGGTCAGTAGTATTTTCGTTTTTTATTTGTTTGAGATGAGGGCTGAAAGGCGGTTTTTTTTCGCGGTTTTGCTCCTCGTAATTAGAACGAGAAAATTCTGGGTCTCGTAGCGTGAGGTTCGGCTATTCTACTTTTTTTAGGTTAAGCGATTTGTGCCTAGTGAGTTGGTCTCTAGATCTCGGGTATTAGATTGTGTTTCGATAGTTTATTTTACATCCATGATTACTTTGCCTTTTCCTTTCATTTTTTCTTATTTGTGTGGGAGCTGCTACGAGTATTATGCTTGTGTTGCTTGGTTTATCCAAGGCTTCACTTATTCCATTAGTTTTGGGTCAACTGTTGCCGAGGATAAATCCTGGGTATTATTCATTTGTTTAAGCATACATGTATCTGTTTATGTTGAGAAACAGGAGATGTTTCTAGCCAGAGTACTCATGGAACATCGCAGCCATTGATAAGAAACACACAAATACCACAGAGGACTTGCAAACTACATAGAAGCACGATGCTAGCTATGTGTTGCCCTTCAAGGGCTTTATCCGTATTGGGACCAGGAATCAAAGTCGTATGTACCATAACATGTTCACGAAATCATTTCACCTACTAATACAAGTATTTATGTACTCAACAGCATTTTTGTTTAAATTCCCGAGAAGTTCAAAGCACTTCAGTTGGTACAACCTACCCTGAAATAGTCCAACGATGCGATGTCCCATGACCCTTTCGCCGGGTGGCTGAATCAATGCTGTCGTCTCACCGCTATATCTATCCATCCTGCCATCACCGATCAGCTGTAGAACTATCCCCAACATTAAATTAGCAACTTACAATGGCCATGGCATTAGGGCCATCTCCGTAGCCATTGATGCCAATAGAATTGGTGTTCGATTGGAACTTTTTGCCCTTGACGCCGGCACAATCCCAGCACTCCGTGTTGATCTGGACAAAGCGGTACGCGATCGGGTGGTCTATGGCCAAAGGGGAGCTTGGGTCGAGGGTGTTGCATGCCCGAATAGAGGGGCAGCTGTATTCGCGTAGGTGGAAACAGGTAAAGTGGAGGGTAATCTTGCGACACATCTTGATGTCTGGGTCGGAGTTGGTAATGGGAGGATTGGGTGGGGGAGTGACTTAGGGTACGCTGGGGTGGGATAAGTGTTTGATTGGGAGTACGGGGAAGAGAATATTTGCAGCTTGCCACAAGAGAGTCTGTTTGTATGGTGGAGAAAGTAAACTTGTCTTGGGTCGGGCTTAACTAAGCGTTCCGGGTTGATGGGGCTTCTGGGAGCTTGGATACAGGGGGCGTGAACCCTGATCAGAAAGGGTTTGTATATGGTGGGTCATATCCTATCACTCTGATATTTTCGGAGAAAAAAGGGGTATCATACCGGGACACCTCTCTAACACCGTTTGCTGAGCCCGTGCCCTCGTTGCCTAGTGTAGCATAC
Organism: Tuber melanosporum; assembly: GCF_000151645.1. Classification (NCBI taxonomy): domain Eukaryota; kingdom Fungi; phylum Ascomycota; class Pezizomycetes; order Pezizales; family Tuberaceae; genus Tuber; species Tuber melanosporum. The sequence goes on from NW_003298895.1 coordinate 118,822, forward strand.
TAGTAAGGGGTGCAATATGTTATCACACATAGATATAGAGGGTCTCGGAAGTGGATTTGGATAAAATTAGTAATGGGTCTATGATAGAATATGCAAAGTCTTAAGTATTGGATGATGCTTCATGGATAGTATTCCCGTTTCTGAGATAAGCCCCGGCCAATATCGGCAAATGTTAGGAGAACCGAGATATTGTGACCGAGATTTGATGTATGCAACTCTGGGTGTTGGTGTGGAATATTACTGTGTCACATTAGGCTCTGATATTTCACAGCGTGAAGATATGACAGATATAGTCTCTAGGGTACGGGGAGCCACAAAAAATAACTTGGAAAATGCTACTGATATCTCCTATCACAAACCACTAGCCTAAAGTGTATTAGGGTGGTGGATATATATGGCGCGGCGATAGAGCGGGGGGATTCACTGAAACTGGCGCGGTGTAGGCAGGGTGGGGAAGGTATGATCAACGACTTCTTTACCTTCTCGACATTTAAGCTATACTAACGGTAAGGGCGGGGGTATATATGGGAAGTGGCCGGGGACTTCGGATCCTTCCATGGATCACTCACCATACTAATTGCCTATCTCCATGTCCCAACCTACCCCGTTACTCAGTATACTCCTTTGATAAAGAAAGGGCGTGTCTGGAGAACCTTCTTCATATGCATAAATCGATAAAGTTACAAAAAAATACACCCCCAATTCTTCCACTAATGCCCCGCAACCTCCCATCATTCATGTCTTCTATCAAACCGAAAATCACCCTATTTAGAAATTTCTGCTAATCGGAACTATTCCGCCATTCTCTGCATTCGGCGACCACTCCATCGCTTCTACCTCCTCCGGAACTGGCGGACTGACAGCCCAAGTCTCATCAACATCCATTTTATCATGCTTCGTCCACCACGCCTTCGCCCTGCCTTCGCCCAACAGGGTAAGTGTAAAATCCATATCTTCACTATTGCTAACCAATTGAGGACTCACTGTATCCCCTTGTACCTCCATCTCTTCCGAGATGGTCGCCAAGGAGGTAGCCAGGCTATCCGCTTGAAGTGCCACCCCTTTGACAATTTCTTCGGCGGTAGTATCCTGCTGGCGCATGCACCATCTGCAGAGCGAGTTTATTGGCACTAGTGAGAAGGCTATGTCGTGCGTGGTCGGTACGGAGTCGGTTTCAATGACGAGGCGCTTGTCGGGAGTGTAGCAGGATTTTGTCGAGGGGCAGAGGACTGTCTTGTAGTGGTCGCAGTTGAAGTGGAGGGTTATGTGGCGGCACATTTTGGAAGGGGATGTGACTGGTTAGAATAGTATTTGTATATGGTACTGCTGTTTGTGTGTTTGTGCTTGTGTTTGTGTGTTGTGGTGGTTATTGTAAGGGCATTGTTTTGAGGTAATTAAATATCTGTTAGGCAATTTCAAGATGAGACTGATTAGGATATGAAATAATGGCACCATAGGATGTTTTCAAGGTCGACTACTGAGTATGATATCAGGGTTGTGTAGTTGGAAGATTCCACGAGGTACCGAATGAAGTGATATGAGACTTGAATATGGACTCCACCTGAGCCGTGCATTGCCACCTAACTTGGTCTATGCGAATTTGGCCATCGAACTAAGTGGTTATTCAAACCCCCAATGGACAATAACTAGCCATTGTAGCTTCTGTTTCACGACTTGGAAAATTTCTCCCATTTCGGAGAATACATGGGGCCGCGGTGGTTGGGTACTGATACAGCTGATAGATTGGGTGAACTCGGGATGCACCGCGCTCTCTCATGGGTTTTGTGGCTGCCGGGGGTGAGAGGTAGATGTCGCCCTGGCCTTAGTTTGGATTGGGGAGGGTGAGAAAGGCTGCGATTGTGTTCCCCAATTGGTCGGGTTATACGTGAGAATAGATATCTTCTCCGCAAGCATGCTAGAATCACAGCAACGCATGATATGCACCGGGCCTCCCCCGGGGCATTGGAAGGCTTCCACACCGCGGCAAATGGGCCGTTTTTCTTCTTCCTAGAAAGTTCTCTCTTGAGGGTTGGTTGTGTTGTGTACTGTATATACGGTAGGTCTAGGAGAGTAAAAATTGTATGATACTCATTTCCAGCTGGGGGAATAATGGAGGTTACAAAGTGAAGGAAAAATGGCAGGTTGAAATGGCACCCCCTGGAATATAGTCTATTGTTCGCGACAATGGACTGCTTGCAAGCAGAAAAAACTCATGTATCATATTATAGTACCCCACTAGTCTTTAGTTCTCAAATCTAACATATGGTTAATCGATTAAACTTGGTATAGTAATTTAGGGGACACCGGGAAGAAAGGTGATAGAACGGATGATATAGCTAGGAGCATTGCGCTTCCAGCCGACCTCTGGGTCCGATCAAGGTGTTGAATAATGGTGAGCCTTGTATGAGGAGGATTCTATCGTCGAATGCCAATCGTCCTCGGGAATTTGGGACAAGGCCTAATGGCGATCACCAGATTTAGCCCTTCGGCTAGAATAGTTTACTTTCCCCCGAGGTCCAGGGGTGGGAGATGTGTCGTGGGCTTTCTAAAACTCGGCCGTATAGGCTGGTGAGGTTTCCGAAACTTCAGCTGGGTGCGAGAGCAGGAGGAAACTCCTCGACCCTCTCTCTCTTTAGCTGCAGTGATTGGACTATTTAACCTTTACCTCAAAATCGAGCTCAGTCGTGCCCTCTGAGCCCGGATCACGTAGGACGGGACTCATCGATGTCCAGTACAAAATCTCTGGCAAGTTTGGGTTCTCGAGGTGGCCGTTTTCGAATTCGTATGGTATTCTCGGAAATATTCCACCGGGTTTCTGTTCAAAGTTAGCTTGCTGAGCTGGATCTGGAATGGCTGTTGGAAAAAACTATACCAAAATTCACCGACCCGAAAAATAGAGAATTTGAAAAAGAATCCCATTCGGCCCTCCGGTGAATTTTTGCTTTAGATTTCTTGTCCGTGTTAATCTTCGGGTGTAATTGTTTGTGGGATTCGTGATGCTCCAAGGTATTAGTACAAAATTGTACAAGTATAATAAATATCCTAAGGGCAACATGAAACTCAATTGTCAATAGCCTCCATTTTAGACTATACGAGTTTATCGACGGAATCGAAATCCCTGTAAACCTTCGATTCCCGCTTATTCGATTGCTTGTTCGATTGCTTGTTCGATTGGGTGTAACTCCATAGCAGCCAGCCGGTGTTTTTTGACTTCCGATATGATAACTTACACTGTATTGCCAGACAACAATGTCATGATGGTCCAATTAAACAATTCCGGCACCGCCACACACTAGATCCCCATTCCTAATGACCCCCCGAGTGCTCTCACATCTATCTACCTGTGCTCGAAGTACGCATACATTGTACCGGGGGCGACATTCATGTAGTAGTGGAAGGGACCCCGAAGAAATGGGATAGTGAACAATCCAAGTTAAATTTGGTATTGATCTTTATTGTCCTTACCCGCAGCATGCCTAAGCCTCAGTTGTACCACGTATCATAAGAGTACGGTACCCGTAGTACAGTACGAGTACAAGGCAAGGATACGACCCCTGTTGGCTGCCACAAACGCCTTCCTGCGCAGTAGGATGACGATAGCTGTCCTATTCAAAGCTGCAGAATTACAAGTGTAGGGAGTCTTGGCTATGCTGGGGTCCCGCGCACAACTACTTAGGGGGGTTATTGTCCCGTAAACACTCGAGTACAAGAGAAATGTGCTGGGCTGGGATCCCCCCCTCTGGGAAAGGAGTGGGGTAAATCGCCGCAATCTTAGCCTTCAGCTATGACGAGAAGAAAAAGGCAAAGCACCTTAATAAGAGAGACAATTGCAACGTCCTAGAATATTTCTCTTACTTTCGAGACCATTTTGTCTAAGATCCAACACCACCACTCGATATATCGAATGTTAGTCGGTTCCATTGTTCACCTCTCCTTAGCTGGACAAAGTTTGAGGATTGACTACTACTGCCCGATAGTGATCCCTATACTCATCCGACACGCTTGCTAACCAAACCTTTGTCTTTCAAAACTTTTAACACAAAAAGGGGGGGTCTATTGTCACCGTATCTTACTTGCTGGAGTAGCAAAGACGGATCCTCGCAGACGCACAAACCATGCTTCCCGTCTTGCGGGGGCAGACTCGCATCTCGATAGTCCGAGGAGGGATACCAGAGTGAGCCTAACTTCAATATTTCTATGGCAAAACAGGGTACGCACTAGCTGCCGGCCAAGAGGTAGTGTAACGCCCGCCACGGGACAAACGAGGATAACAGTCGTACAGATCGATGATACATGTTCACTCCCTTGGTTGAAGTCGGATACCATTCCGGCAATGGGTCCTGTCTTCGTTGGGTTAACAAGGGCATTTCCCCGCCCTGGGTTGCGGGAAACGATGCACGTTTCATTTGAATGGATTGGAGATAACTAATGAAAATAATAATTGGGGTAGAATCTGATCCTGTATTGCCGCTCTCTTTTCTCAAAACATCTGGGGCCATGGCTGCCCTTAAGTACAAATAACCGTACTTACTATCTGTGTCTGCTCTGACGCTATTACATCATGTCTACCATTTTACATAACTTCCACGCTGTCCTTTCCAAAACCTTACAACGTCTACTACCGCAATCACATCACCAATACATAGTGCTCAGTTCTCACTTTCTCCATTGTCACTTGCCTGCGCGCATTCTTTCCCTTTCTGGTAATTGTACCACGCTACCACAATTCTCACTATTCCCAAACGACCAAACATGTCTCCCCTAATGAACACCTTGCCACAAACACTGTAGCCAGATCATCGGTATGCACCAGTGATTAACAATACCTCCCCTCACTGGTACTACCTCCTCTCTCTCCTTTCACTACCACCTGTTCACATTTTGCCCAATTCCGCCATGCCTCATTTCTCGCTCGTTCTCCAACAATATCAACCGAGCATATTAAACCAAGGCCAAGGCTGTGGCGATCAAAAGTAGGTACCGGTAATGCCTTTGTAAAAATGTCTGCTTTTCTTTTGCTAGTAGGGCAGTGATGAAGCTCAATTCTGCCTTCCTTGACAAGCTGTCGAATGAAATGATATTGAATATCAATATGCTTTATTCTTGCATGGAATTCTGGGTTTCTGGCTAAGGCCAGTGCTCCCTGATTATCGACATTAATTTTACGCAGTCCTTCTGTCTGGTTTCTGGCTCGTAGTCCCCCAATATCTCTTGTAGCCAAAGGACTCTTTAACTGCCTGAGTTAAGGCCATGTAGTCTGCTTCCGTAGAGGACAGAGCCATGGTGGCTTGCTTCTTACTGTTCTAAGAGATCGCTGCCCCATACAGTAGAAACACATAGCCTCCAATTGACTTACGATCCTCACTGGATCCCCAATCGGCATCTGTAAGTCCTATTGTAATTCCTTCTGCATGGTAGACCAAACCACAGTCAACTGTTCTGGTGAGGTACTAGAAAACTCTCTTTACTGCCGTCCAATGTGTACTACCAGGGTTGCTACTATACTGGCTAACCTTTGATACTGCATAGGCAATGTCGGGCTGAGTTCCTAACATAGCATACATCAAAGATCCAACAGCTGATTGGTATTTCCTTCTATCCTCTGTCTTGGCCTCAAAAAACACATCACTCTTCTGTAGCCGACATGTGGATCCGCTGGTGATGTTACTGGATTGTATGTGTCCATTCTATGCGCTTCTGGTATTCTCTGAATATACCTACTCTGTGATAAACACAGCGTGCCGAGTTTGCAGTTCCGGTGAACTTCAACATCCAAGAAGGTCCTAAGTTCTCCCAAGTCTGTAGCTTAATCTTAATCCAGTCCGTTAACTCCTTAGCTGGTGCGGTAAAATCTATGTCATTGACATAAAGTACCAAGACAATGTTACGCTCATAATGGATGAATAGAATATGATTGTGTTCGCTTCTCACAAATTCATTTTTCCAGAAGAAACTGTGAATCCGACCATACCCGGCTCTGAGAGACTTCTCAAGCCTGTATATAGCTTTCACCAACTGGCATGCAATAGCCCTTTCGTAATCACAGATCTTCTCCCTCTGGACTAATACCCCTTCTGGTATTTCTATATAGACTTGCTCGTCCAATTCACTATTCAAGAATGCACTCTTCACTTCCATGCCTTGAATTTCCTAATTATTCTCGCAACTCATGGCAAGCAGTAATCGAATAGTCGTGAATTTGGCAACTGGGACAAATGTTTCCTGGAAGTCAATGCCGGCTTCCTGACTGTATCCCTTAGCTACTAATCTGGCTTTGAATCGTCCGTCGTCTTTCTTTTGAAATACCCAACGACAGCGTATTGCCTGTCATCCCTGTGGTAGCGGTTCTACTACACATGTCTCATTTCTGGATAAAGCCTGAAGTTCCAATTGCCATGCTTCTTCCCACTTCTCTTTATCCTCTGAGTTCAATACCTCCGCCAAACTCTGTGGCTCCTTCTTACCAGTATAACTAAGAAAGGCATACTGTGCCTCTTCTCTATAAAACTGGGTCTGCTTATGGTTCCATCCTGACCATCGAAGGCCTAACTGTTCTGCAGGATTTTTAATCCTGTCCTGTGTGACACTGATGTTACCCCGCTGCTGCAGTCTGATACTTGCATTAGCCTGCGGTGTTCCTACCACAATAGAACTTCCAATGTCGCCGTCAACTGGTTCAATATTGTGTATAGGCATGATCCTTTCCATCTGAATAAAGTCTCTATTTGTTCCAGGATCCGGCGATTCCTCAGCCATGGGCGTTAACGATTTCAACTCTACTACTACTTCTTCCGGATGAATACCATTTTGTAATAGTCTAGACTCATCAATGATCACGTCATGGGAGAGGACAATAGACTTCTTTTCTGGGTCCCACATCCAGTATACCTTGGACCAACTATTTTTTTCATATCCAATCAATATACATTTTACTGACTTTGCATCTAGCTTTTGTCTTCTTTCCTTAGGTACGTGCACTCAGGTTGTAGAACCAAAAGCTCGCAGGTGACTGACACTTGGCTGCAGGCCCGTCCAGTGTTTCATGGGAGACAGATTTCCATTACTTCTTGAGAGTAAATAATTGTGAACATGGGCAGCTGTAAGTACAACTGGACCTCAAAACCTTTTCCCGATCTTAGAATCCTCTAACATGCAATGTGTATTTTCTATTAGAGTCTGATTCATACACTCTGCAAGGCCATTCTGCCTAGGAATATAGGGTGGGCTGACAATATGCTGAATCCCAGCATCTTCCAAGTACTTCTTGAAGCGGATGTTAACATACTCTCCACCTCCATCTGTTCGCAGCACTTTGATTTCCTGCCCGCTTTCTTTCTCCGCTTGCTTTTGGTACTTCTTAAAAGCTGCAAGTGCTCCATCCTTGGCATGCAAAAGTGTAACACTTACACGACCACTGATCTCATCTGTAAATGTGATCATGTACCGTTTTCCATTCAAACTGTTCGTTTGCATTGGACCGCATATGTCCGAATGGACAATAGTTAGAATTTCTTGTGGCTTGTTTCTCGAGCTTGTTGCAGCCTCCTTGTGCTGCCGTCCCAAGGCACAGGTTCCACAAATCTGAGACTCTCTGTGGTCTACATTCTTTTCTTCAACTTTCATATCCTTTACATGTTCTGATATGAATCGGAAAGAATTATCATTGAGCTTACGATGGCACATTCGTCGATGCCAGATCTCCCTCATCATACTGCGCGCCTGATTACCAGAAAGGCCTAGCTTGGCTACGACGACTGGAATGTTATCCAGGCTTCGGACTTCCTCTATTAGGAGATACAAGCTTCTATTCCGAAACCCTAGCTGTGTTCTCCAGCGGCCTTTGGTAACAAAGCAAGTGTCCTTTGCGAAGTCAACCACATAACCTGCGTCAACAATCCGCGAAACCGACATCAGGCACCCATGCAAGTTGGATATGTGCCAGACCTTAGTTAAGGTCATCACTCCATTCTCTGTCGGTATCTTAACATTTCCAATCCCGCACGCCTCAATTATTTTTCCATTAGTGATAGTAATTGATTGCTCTCCTTTAAGCTCTTTATAGCTTACATACTGGTCCCGCTCTCCACAAAAATGTTTGCTGGCTCCGGAATCAATCACCCAGCCCATTCTAGTGGTCTTTGTGAGCGTTGTTGCTAGGAAGGTATATCTACCTTCTCTATTTGAATTCTGTTCTGACTTGCGCTTATAGCAGTCCCTTTTCCAATGGCTATTCTTTCCGCAATAGAAGCATTTTCCCTTCTGCTATCCCTGTCCAGATTGAGCCGCCCCTCCTGCATTTGCCGGAATATGACCAACTCTTCCAAAAGTCAAACTACTAGATATACCTCTCCCTGAGGTATGAAATCCTCCCCTGCCCCGACGGTTTCCTGGAAACTCTCCCTGAGACTGTCTCAGATGCCGTTTACTACCTGGGCAGTTTGCTGCAAATGCAGTTTGCGAAACAGTCATATTGTCAGATCCTTCTTGTTTTACCTGTCCTACATGTTGGTATGCTGATTCCTGTAGGAGCCTTCCAGTCATAAAGTCAAATGTGACAATATCTGTTTGTGACTGGACCGCCATTACTAATGGCTCATAGGATTGTGGCAAGCTTAGCGTCAAGATAGTTACAAGCTCACTATCATCAATCTCCTTCCCATCAACTGACAAATTGTGCAGTTGGTTAACCAAAGATCTGAACTGATTTAAATGTTCGGCCATATCTGCCCCTTCGGCCAATCTTAAGGCCCACAACCGCTGTAGCAGAACCATGCATCCACTGCTACCGATTCCCTGATAGACTTCCTGCAATGCCATCCATGCTTCCTTTGCGGTTGTTGCACTCTGAATGCGCAGTATTTGTGTATCTTTGATATTAAGTGTGAGGATAGTGAACGCCTGATCATCCTTCTTACCACTTATCCCTTCTCCCTCTATGGTGGCTAACAAATCCTTTTGCTTCAGAATTCTAACAATTCTGAAAAGTCATGCATTATAGTTACTCTGGCTTGTCGCTATCGATCCTTCCAACTTTTCTATCAATTGAGTGAGAGAAGTTGTCGGCATACTACTATTAGCCTGGATGGCCATAGTACCACTAGTCACAGCTGACATAGTTGTCCTGATTTCCACACAAGGTGTTTTGCGTAATCGAATGACTATTCTGGTAGTCCCCGCTTGATCAGTTCCGCTGCGCTCCCCGGGCTCATAACCTGATGAAAATAATAATTGGGGTAGAATCTGATCCTGTATTACTGCTCTCTTTTCTTAAAACATCTGGGGCCATGGCTACCCTTAAGTACAAATAACCGTACTCACTATCTGTATGTATTCTAACGCTATTACATCATGTCTACCATTTTACATAACTTTCACGCTGTTCTTTCCAAAACCTTAAAATGTCTACTACCACAATCACATTACTAATACATAGTGCTCAGTTCTCACTTTCTCCATTGTCACTTGCCTGCGCACATTCTTTCCCTTTTTGGTCATTGTACCACGTTGCCACAATTCTCACTATTCCCAAACGACCAGACATGTCTCCCCTAATGAACACCTTGCCACAAACACTGTAGCCAGATCATCGGTATGTACCGGTGATTAGTAATAATAACAGGCAAAGGAGTGAGCGGGAACCAAGAATCAATAATGTGAGTATTAAAGTATGAAGTGCTAGTACTGTACTTGAGTACACGGTCTAATGATACTATAAGTACTAGCATTCTCTCTCTTTTTCTCTCTCTCTTTTTTTGCGATAAGTTGAAGGGTTAGGGTTAGGGGTACAAGACAGGGTAAGAGTCTCTGGTGGGAACTTTAAAAAGCTAAAGGTTATCGTATATTATGTGATATATATACGATTTCACTTGATTTCTAAAGCTCATCAGATCGCAGCAAAGGCCTCTATTTATGTAAAATTGAGGGGGTATTACTGTTTCTGAGTATTTTTTCAGAGAGTGTGTAGGTGAAAATCTTTTCACGCTAGGCATTTTACCAAGTACCTACAGTACACAAACAATTGCTACCAAAAGTTTTGGTGTATATTGTAGTAGGAAGGGAGTACGGATTAGGGTTAGGATAATAGGGGGAGTGTTTATTGTAGGTAGAAGTGGCATGAAGGGACCTTTCTAGCCTGCTGGGTTATGAACTCGACCCCTCTGAAATCCATCCAATCGATAGCTCATTTTACAGAACTTTATTTTTGATTGGACATAAATCTATATCCAAGCTATGCAATCCATGTGTACCACGAATCATGTAATTATCGGACTTGGTTTTGCCTGAGTGTACAAGTTTTCCCTGGGTCCTTTGCCTTACAGAGGGTGGGAGTCAGTATCTCAGTCAACTCTTTTCACTATTAAGCAGTACACAACAGCGGACAGCTTAATGTTGACTCGCTTTTTACACTGGCTACTTCTAACTGAGGCTACTATACTTGCCGATTTTCCCTTGAAAATCCATGCATATATGTTTGTATTCTTTCGAACTCGTTAGCTACATTTTTTCCATTGTGATGGCATAGAGTACCTCCCATAGCCATCTCATTTATCGTCACTTATGCCTGCTCACTATTCCCTTTTGCGCATGTTTATTCTGTTCAACATCGCTGTCCAACCATTCATAGCTATCCTACTGCTAATAAACGATAAACGATTACCCATAGATATTGTATGGTCTAACATGACACGCAATCTATGCTCCCTGATTTGGCCTACGACCTGTTTCTTGATATTACTGAGAGGTTCATCAGTGGCAGCTTCGACTAGTACTGATAGGATCTGATCTGGGCTTATGCCAATCCATGTGGGGTTATATAGAGACTTCATAACTAATGAGAGGGTTGAGGGCTCTGTACATACATCCAGGCGATGGGCCCATCGCTTATCGGTCTCCCTATATATTCAAGAACTGAGCACTCATGGTGGATAGCCTCTTGCCAGAAAAATCTCCCAGAATTCTTCTGTCACTGCTATATAATTAGAGCGATTACTACTGCAGGAGGGTAACGGGGACAACTCGTCTGTAAACCCAGCCTTTTTAATGGCAAAGGGGTGGGTAGAGTCCCATGGGATTTGCATGAAATGATTTAACGGCTTCTTCTAAAGTTTATAATCAACTTTATTGGATCCCAGGAGTACATACAAATCAAGTTTAAGGAATGATAAAGTATCATTTTTCTCGTCTACTACGGCACACAATAAAGCGAGATAGGGGCCAAGGGAGACAATCTCTAAATATTGATGAGCATCTTCTTCTCAGCAAGCAGTCCAATTGAGATATTGTCAATATATCTCACATACTACAGCACTTTCAGTAAAGAGTAAAACTGTAGTGTTGACCCTTTAGCTTCTTACAAAGCGGCGTAAAGTGTTGTAACACCAGGGGAGTATTCTGCTCCCATTATCAAACCTTTTTGCTGTTTATATGGTATATTCCTGAAAGAAAAATATGATTCTTTCAGAACACATATTCCAGCTGGAGTATTATAGTAGCATTATTATATCAGTTTAACAGTCGTTCTAAACAAATGATCACTTTGAGCCTAGGCGTTGAAAGTTCCATGGTGCAGACATCATATTAGGAATACTGGGATCCGATACGCAGGAACCACCCCACGTAGGATAACCTCACATGGAATTGGAATTCTTGGTCTCTAACACTCCCCTCTAGCCCCCTTACAGGGCTTGCATGTCATCATACATATCAATCTCAGTTGAGTCCTGTAACTATAATGCCAGAGTATTGAAAGTGTTAGTATAATACTGTATACATCGCTGCCATCACTCTGACCAGAATCATTTTGCAGGATATATGAGAGGGTACCCTCCTCTAGGTCCGAGAAGTAGAACAGAAGATATCTGTCAGTTACCCAGAGAGTTACTAGGCTTCAAAGATGTAATATCTCTCGTATTGGCCATAGGTAATGGGACGTTTTTGCATGAAAAGATGGAATCGAATGGTAAAAGATTTCAACAAGCTACCAATACATTTATATCCACCCTACAATAACCAGAAGAGTCTAGAACTCTGAGAGACACTATCGTGGAAGTCAATGGAGTTCATGGAGTGTTACAACTAGGTTTTGGAATACTTTGGAGTTGTGGGGATTACTTCCAACACTACAACAATGATTGAAACCTTGATACCTGTTAGGAATACCGAGATCCGATACCTAGGAACCACCCTAGGTAGGGTAACCTCTCCCGAAATCGAAATCTCAGGTCTCCAACACCCCCCTCCGGCCCACTTACGGGGCCCGCGCGTCACTATACATATCGATCTAAGTTGCATCCTGTGAGTATTATACTACAGAATCGAAGGTGTTAAAATAACACCGTATACGTCGCCGCCGTCCCTCCGACCGGATCCTGTTTGCAGGATATATAAGAGGAGACCTTCGGCTAGGTCTGGGACGTATAACGGAGTAAATCCGTCAACTACCCAGAAAGTTACTAGGCTTCAAGAACGAGATATCTTCGGCATAGGCCGTAAGTAACGGGACGTTTTTGCGCAAAAAGATGATGATGAATAGTAAAGAATCTTAATGAAAGACCAATACATTCACATCTACCCTACGATAACCAGAAGAGTCTGGAACTCCTGAGAATACTACCATTGAATCCAATGAAGTTCGAGGAGTGTTACAACTAGGTTCCGGTATATACTGTAACCGAAAGGGTGACTCCCAAACCGGCAACAGTAATCAGAATCCTACTACCCACGGCAACCAAGGGTTACTGACCGAGGAATTATCTACCAATCCTATGGAAAGGCTTCCTGCAGGCAAGTAGGAAGTCCTCCGGAAAAGACCTATCGGTTGGGTATGGAGTTATGAAGAGTTGAAGTTAGATGACCTAGAAAGTCGGTAATAACAACTATCTTCGCAGATGCAACCCGCAGACGAAACTGATCATTTCGTCGACAAAGGAGACGATTGGAGCCAACACAGTTCGACTTGAGAATTGGGCCATTTGTCTAAAAAGACTCTCACTATCGGATAATTACTACTGGAAACAGCATGACTTCCAAATAGTCATATTATAATTATCAAAGATTGTGTGATGATTTTCAGGGTCTCCAGGTGTTCGCACCTTGGAAGAAAACCCAACGTTGCGAGTTATATTGGAAAAAGGTACATGGTTGTATATTAGTTAGATGTAGTCCGCGAACACTCAGACGCGGAATATAAATATCGAAGTGCCTCCCAAGCTTTAGACATCATCAAGCAACGGAGAAGAGACCTTAATAATATAATATTGTTCTTACGATTTTACTTTACTTTACCCTACTTTACTTCGCTCTTAGTAGTCATAAACGAAATGAGTGAAGTCCGAGCCTTCCTAGACAATCTCCGTCTATAAAAATGAATCTCGATTGGTCTAGACAACTCTGAAGTCTATCAGGTTGTCTCCGCCTAACAATACCCAGAGCAACCAAGTGTTACCGACTCCAGGAATATTTATCAATCTAGTGGAAAAGCTTTCTGCGAATTAGTAGGAGGTTCTCTGGAAGATATCTATTAGTTGGATAAGAAGTTATAAAGGTTTAATGTAAGGCGGCCTAAAAAGGATGTAATTATAGCTATATTTACAGATGCAACAGGCAGATTAAACTGATCATTTTATATATAATAGAGACAATTGGGGCCAACTGAGTTTGACTTGAGAACTAGGCCACAAGTCTAAAGACTCTAATGATCAGACAACTACTATTAGTTACAGTATAGTTCCAAGTTAGATATATCGTAATTACTGAAAAGGGTATGGTGATTTTCAGGGTCTTCAGGTGCTTACACCTTGTAAGAATACCCGAAGTCATGAGACATAATCAGAGTTTTATACATAGTTGTATAATAAATAGATGTAGTCCGTGACAACTCAGATGAGGAATATAAATATCGATGTGTCTTCCAAAGCTTTAGACGTCATCAAGCAACATAGAAGAGTCCTTAACAATATAATATCACTTTTACAATTCTATTTTTTGTTACTGAATTTGCTTCGCTCTACCTAGTAATAAGTGAAATGAGTTAATTCCAGCCTTCCTAAATAATATCTATTACCAAAGACAGGGCCGAAGGTCCTGTCCAGGATATATTTACTATAACAGTAAATTGGAAAAGGACGGTATGCTAACGAGCAGAAATTATGTTTTGCGTGTAAATAAGGTAGCAAAGTGCAGACACTGGTGAATAGCGAGATGTCTTCTGCGGAAGCCGGCATTGCTTTATATCACTGGGTAGTATTTCGTCTACCTTGATGGAGACTCATTAGCGCACTGGGGAACGGGGGCTCACCTTCCTCCTATGTTGGACTTATCTTTTGGTGGGCCCCTAAGCAGCACACGTGAAATTTACAATCCTACCCCATCCTCTGACTGAGCTGCAAGGGGGCTATGGGGCAGCCGTGGCCCCCCATGCATCCCAAGTGGACTTCGCACCAGAGGGCACTGATAGGAGTTCTTTTCCGTGGTCACACAGAATAGGGTGTCCACCATTAAGTCTACTTATTATTTTTGGGCGAGACCAGACGATAAGATATTTTCCGATCATTGGAGAATATCAATGCTAGTGGACATCTTACATCTAAGCGAGATTGGTGACCAAGGTATATTTTTATCCCTCTTTACCTATTCATTGACGTAGAAAATCCTGTAGGCAAATGGTACTTCCGGAGATGCAAGGACAGCGAAAGGTTTTTCGTGTAATGTGAAAAACCCAATCACCTGTTTTCCCTAAACGGTCAACCGCTATTTCGACCATAGTGATCTGTCGGAACTTGGAATAAATGTTCTGTGGCTATAGTACCAAGTGAAAGATTAAATACATAATCTGCCATGAGGCAAGCATGTAGGACATATTGTATTTAGTTACCCTGGAGGTAAATTAAATTAGTTCGAGATATGTTCACCTGTAATAACGCCATCAAGCGCTAACTGCTGTGACCTTAAACATCTGCCGATCTGGCACGTAATTCTCCATGAGTTCTCAACCCCTCCTGGGATCATCAGGGTAGTCGATGGTAGTGCACTTTTACCCCTCTACCTCACACTGAGGTATCATTGAGCCCAGAGTAATTACATATAACTGGTAGACGGGTTCGGGTCAGGGTTAGTGCTAGTGGGTTAGGGTTATGGTTAACATTACCAGATAAGGTAAGAGTCTCTTGTAGGAACTTTAAAAAGCTAATGGTTATCGTATATTATAAGATGGTAAGTATACAATTTCGCTTGATTTCTAACGCTCATCAGACCGCAGTGAAGACCCCTATTTATGTTGAAATTGGGGCAGTAAATACTTTATCTGCAGAACATGCAGATTTGGTGTGGGTGAAGACTTTTTCATACCAAGGTGTTTCACCAGCTACCACTAGTGCATGCTACTTAAGGCTACCATTTTCTAAATGGAGAATAGTGTGTGACTAGTTTAGGAAGGTGGTATAGGTTACGGTTAGGGTTACAGAGGCACTGCTTATTGTAGGTAGAAGCGTCCTGAAGGGACCTTTCTATCCTGCTGGGTTGTGAACTCAGCCCCCCTGGTATCCCGTATAAATTCCTTTTTTACTTCGAGAAATGCATTGATCTAACATGTAGGATACGCAATCCTAGTGTAGCACATATAGGTGCGAAGTTGTCTATTTCTCAGACTTGGTTTTGCCTAGGTGTGCGGGTTTACCATGGGTTGCTTCCTCCACTGGAGGGGCGAGTCATGGTCTCTATTAAATTCTTCATGGAGGGCTAACTTGGGATAACCTAATGTTGTGAGTGCATACTCCCATTTCTTAGAAACCTATGGTACTAGGCTGCCGATTTTCGCTCAATAACATATATGTATATGTTCATGTTCTTTTGTTCAGCCTGGTTATTTTACCTTATCACGACTGAAAAAATCTCTTCTAGGTATTTATTTATGGTTCTGGTTCGCCCAATCTTTCCTTTCGCCCATGTGAATGCAGTTGAATATTACCATCCATCTATTTATAGCTATTCTACCGTTAATAAATGACAACCGATCTCCTATAGAGGTTGTTCGTTCAAATGCAGCCAGTAATCTTTGTTCAGAAACTTCGGCGACGACAGTTTTCTCAATATCGCCGAGAGGATGGCTAGCGGTAGCTTCGATGAGAGCTGATAGGATGAGAGCAGTGCCTTTGCCTAACCATGCCAGGTTATAAGGAGACTTCATCACTAATGGAGGGGCCGTGGACTCTGTAGGTACATCCAAGCAGTGGGCCCATCGTTTATTGGTCTCCCGGTGTGCTTAAGAACTGAGCATCCTCAGGGAATAGCCTTAAGCCAGAAAAATCTCCCTCAATTCTTCTGTCACTGTGATATAGTCCGATTGACTACTCTATAGTCAAACTCAGGGTCAGAAATCCTCCATGGTAACACAAAACTCTCAGAAAAAACCACATCTCAGGTGTGCCGAGCGAGCGAAGCGAGCGAGGCACTACACTCGCCGGGCGGGCAGCTGTGCTGATGGGAAGGGGACGTGAGAGTTGTTGTAATCGTGAAACAAAGTGTTGACAATAATCAAAAGAGATTGATCGTTTGTTTTGTTGACCTATGATCAACTCGTCAGGACGGGGGGAGAAGGGCGATACTTATACCTTTCCCCAAAGATGATGGTGGATGAAAGTCCATCAGGTGTGGAAGACGGGGGTGTGGGTTTGACCCTGAGCGCCCGCCGCGAGGTACGCAATAAAGTCGTAAAATCGCTGGTGGTGTGATGCGAAAAATTACCTCACCGCTCGTAAGAGGGTGTGAGGTAATTAGTTGTGCGTCGGCGACCTCGTATTCCAAGCGAGGTGTGGCACACCGATTTATCGGTGTGCGTGCCGTCATGCATGCATCCTGCAAGTAAGCCGGAACCGGAAGGCTTGCCAAAATAGGTAGTCATGGTTCCGCATATGCGGGTGAGCCGAGCGAGCGAAGCGAGCGAGGCGATTCTCTAGCCGGGCGGACAGCTGTGCTGATGGGAAGGGGACGTGAGAGTTGGTGGTATCGTGAGAAACAAAGTGTCGACAATAATCAAAGTAGATTGATCGTTTGTTTCGTTGACCTATGATCAACTCGTCAGGACGGGGGGAGAAGGGTGATACTTATACCTTTCCCCGAAGATGATGGCGGATGAAAGTCCATCGGGTGTGGAAGGCGAGGGCGTGGGTTTGACCCTGAGCGCTCGTCGCGAGATACGCAATTAAGTCGTAAAATCGCTGGTGGTGTGATGCGAAAAATTGCGTCGCCGCTCGTGGGAGGGTGTGAGGCAATTAGTTGTGCGTCGGCGACCTCGTATTTCCAAGCGAGGTGTGGCACACCGATTTATCGGTGTGCATGCCGTCATGCATGCATCCTGCAAGTAAGCCGGAACCGGAAGGCTTGCCAAAATAGGTAGTCATCGTTCCGCATATGCGCGTACTAGGATCATCCCTACTAGGGCAACGCACATGCATGCCTGCATGTGCATATGCACGAGCTCATCCGTGCATAGCCGAGGTGTGTACCGGATTAGTCTAGACAACTTCCAAATCGGGACACTTACCTAAAACGGAAATATTTCCTATTATGGAAAACTTCCTATTTCGGAAAGTGGGTACGACCTTCCTATTATGGAAGTGGCGCGCCAAGAGATTTCAGCCCCATGTACCAGCCACCACGTGACGCCATCACGTGCCCATAAGCCACCGCCACACGCCACCGCCACGCCGCCACAACGCCACAGCTCAGCCACTCACGTGACTGCGCCACAACGCCACAGCGCCACACCGCCTAGCCACACTAGCCGGTTAGGGTTAGGGGTTCGGGTTAGGGTTCGGGTCAGGGTTAGGGTTCGGGTTAGGGTTAGGGTTAGGGTTAGGGTTGGGTTAGGGTTAGGGTTAGGGTTAGGGTTAGGGTTAGGGTTAGGGTTAGGGTTAGGGTTAGGGTTAGGGTTAGGGTTAGGGTTAGGGTTAGGGTTAGGGTTAGGGTTAGGGTTAGGGTTAGGGTTAGGGTTAGGGTTAGGGTTAGGGTTAGGGTTAGGGTTAGGGTTAGGGTTAGGGTTAGGGTTAGGTACCCGATGGTATCAGCGCCCACTTCCTCTAC